>NC_091759.1:2246948-2546948 GCF_043380555.1 Nothobranchius furzeri | reverse complement strand
TTTCTGTCTGAGGTGTTTTTTTGCATAGCAAAGCTGCCCTCCCTGTGGAGGGTAACTCTGAAGTGCCTTTTTTTTCCCCTCCACCTGACCCAATCCTCATGTAACCCCTCTGATCTCTATTACGGTAGCGCGACTCGGGTTGCGAATGACCACAGTCACCACTTCTTGTCATGTGTCTTTGTCTTTGCCTATGTATGTATGTCGGATCTCACAATTGTGTGTACTGAAATTCTAATTTCCCTCTGGGATCAATAAAGTATCTTTGAATTGAATTGAATCCAAATGATGGTTATGAATATGCTATAAAAGTTACTCGTCTTATGCTTGATGAGGAAATTTATACACTTGATTTACTTCGACTTACTGAAATTTAATTACTGAGACAGAAATACCAGCAATCTTTGAGATTCCACTTGCTGATCACGTTTCATTATGTTTCTCAAAAAGCCAGACGCCATTACCACGAGTACCATCATAAGTTATGAATGAGGCAAACGGCAAATGGCTAAACATCAGCGCTCATAGGAAGCTGCTTGGGTGTCACATTGGCCTAGACAGCATTAGACAGAGAGCAAAATGAGCTCCACGTTTACTCCTCTTCCTTCAGCATGACTTCATCTCGTACTCAGCCACAGGGCCTTGCTGCAACTCAACTCGTGTCGAGCCGTTCTGACCATCCAAGTCTCAACACATACACACACACACACACACACACACACACACATGCAAAGAAAGCGCACACTTTGGTTGGATTTGAAAAGGGAAACGTTGAATCGGCCCCATCATGGTGAAGTGTTTTGTTTCTTTCAAGCATGTTTTAAGGATTAGCACATAGAAGCAGCTGCAGGCTGTGGTCTGTCATGATTATTGTAGGGGGATTTGTGGATCTTTAGATAAGCTTCTTGGTAACATGAAGGAGAAAGCTTGTTTGCATCACATCCTGCTAAGGAACTTCATCAGGGGGGTTGAAAAAGTTTAGTCATTTCATGCTGCTCATTTTGTCATCAATAGACATCTTTTATGATCAACAGTCTGGCCTCTGGGTTCACCCCATTTCACCTTCTTTATCTAAGATCTCAGCCTCCTCGTCGGGACGCATCACTTCAAGTTTAGAGACAGATGAGCACAGCTATGTAGCCAGTTCAACACAAACTTATTTATTTTTGAATGAACTACTGCATACGGAAACATAGGAACTAGTTTGAAAGCTGATTTGTCCTTTTGTTACTTTTTACTGATTCCTAAATCAGATCAACCTACTGATGACAAGATCAGTGCAATAAAGCACATTATAGATCTTGAATTCCTTGAGCCCCCAACAGTTTGTACGAGATCATGTTTGTTTTAACCAAAACTCAAATACTTCCATCCTTTCTCAACACAGATGATCTTAGTGTGAAACTTGGGCACAAGCAGTGGTTGATAATACTGATCAGTTGAAAGAGAATGCATTGTGAATGACTCACATCAGTCTGTGGCTCAAAATCTGTAAATATAACGGTTATTTTGATGCTTTCTAATGTTAATTAGCCGTGGCAGCCATCATCAGTTGGATTGAGCTGACGATGGACATCCATGGATTACTTTCTGTGTGTTGTATTCTAAGATATGTACGAGCTATTTTTCTGACGCACGTTTACGGCTTGCGGTATTGGAGACGAGTCTGATCTGCACCATCTTTTTATCTGTAAAACTGTCAGAATTAGACTTCTTTGGGTTTTCTAAGCTCCTTTGGCGGTAACAGCCTTCTTGAATTGGGTTGGGTCTATATGGTGCAACAGTGGCAGAGGCCCCATAACTAGAGGGTTGCAGGTTCGAACCCAGTATGTATCCAGCTTTTGCAATTATCCAGCTGCATGGTGGTGCAGTGAACATTTGCCTTGCAGTGAGAAGGTTCTAACACACATCTTGGGCCTTTCTGCACAGTTTGTATTTCTCCATGAATGCAGCATGGCTTCTCTCCTACATACCAAAGGCATGGTAGATGATTTACCCCTCTAAACTGTCACCAGGTGTGTGAGTGACTGTCCATCTGTTCCTGTGGGTGTCCCTGTGATGGACCGGTCCACTTGTCCAAGGTGTACCTCATTCCTGACCTGTCAGAATCAGGCCTTCCCCAAGAAAAAGTGGTAAGAGAAGATCAATTACTTCCTTAATTCTGAGATTTTCTTGTGCTGCAACCGTTTAGCAGAAGTGATGAAGCCAGACCCCCAAAAACCAAAACATTTTGTTGTTGTTTATAATTATCATTTAGTCATGAGGGTCACAAAAATATTAAAGGGACTTTTCAGACTTTTTAACTTTTATGCTCATGATTGCCCCCTCAGGCCAAAAGCCTAATGGCAGCTTCAATAGTAGGCTCGTGCACGAGGCGCGCATGCTGTACGTGCACACTCCTTAATGAAGATAACAGCTGAGACAGTCCCGTGTGTGTGTGTGTGTGTGTGTGTGTGTGTGGCATGAAAGAGAGGACAGGAGAACACGCAGCTAATTAATTAAATAATTTGGTTCTGTACCTTTCTCTTCAGCACAACCGACAAAGGTTTATGATGGGTCAGTCCTCCTGCATGCTCAGATCATTCCCTTCCCTTGCTTGAAAAATTGTTACAAAATGAAAGTTGAACCCACATCTTTTTTATCTGTGAATTCAATGCCGTTCGGTGAGTCTCAAATAAAAATATGGGCATCTTACTGTAAAAAAACATATCATTAATGTTGAAAAGAAATTTTAAATAAACTATGGTCACACTCAGAATCAAACCCAGGTCTTCTGCATGAGAGTCAGACATCTTACAAGGTGAGCTACACGCAAGTAACATTCACAGTATCTGTAACTTTTATATCCTTGATGACAGCTGAAACAACGTCAAACCAAAGAACGGTTCGGAGCAAAAATGGCTATTTTGTTGCTAATTTGCAGGAAATATCTAGAAGAAAGTTCTACAGAAAGTAGCTAAGGGTCCTCAGAAATGTAGCTAGGTTCATCACTAGGCATTAGGAACAGCGACAAAGTCGCTGAGTTGGCAATACCTCTCTCTCTGCTGCTAAAGCTATGGATAGCAAATGCTACGGGCTATGCCTGAGCGTGAACGCGCATGAAGCAGCCTGCTCGACCCGAGCAGCTCTCTTTTTCTGCGATTTTACAGAAAAACAGGCAATCACTGTAAAAATGCCAGGGCTCATTCTACAGGACCAGGGCATTGCAGGAGAATGTATGAAGAAGACATTTATCATTTCTATACAAGTTTTGGCTGTCAAACTTCCGTAATGTCCCTTTAAATGTAAAAATAAGTCATATTAGCTGCATTGGCTAATGGAGAAAACTCTGGTACTTAAACAAATGAGTAAAGTTGTTGACTTGAATTAAATCAATAATCACCCTAAAAATTGCAGTAGATTAATTTTGACAAATCAAAAGAAAAACGGGCCTTTTGCATCCTGGGAAGCAGGGCTGAAGCAAACATTTCTCCTTTTGCTTGGCGAGGAGTCACCTGCACAGCTTGCCAATCAATATGACTGGCAGGTCTCAAGCTGGAGCGACTAATTTCTGTCCGCTTTTGATTGGTTTGTCAGCTTTTATCTTGGGACCCTACTTGGTGCGTTTCCTGACTCTGAAAGGACACGTCGATCAAGATGACTGACGGGCGTCAGGGCCTGAGTGAAAATACAGCCATTCCCTGGAGTTTCTCTGGAACTTTCTACCAGAGCCCAGTAAAGAAATCAAACCAAAGTGATTTACAGCTGACTGTCAAAAAGGCTGAGAGAGAAGGTCTGGTAAAGGTGTCGCATCAGTTCTGTGCTTTCAGAAAATCCGGGTTCTTTAGTCAGCAACTTTTTTAAACTTTACTGGAAATGAACTCAATTTTGGTTTAAGACTACTGAGAAACCATATTTTACTTGATATTCTTTAAATATGATCGGTCACTGAGTTTTACATGCAGGCTGAAAGTGAAAATGGTCTTCTACCCCCGTTTCCTGCAGTAGTCAATAGAAAACGACGAGGAAATGCTCAGGTCACTAAATACCACACAGATCTACATCATACTGTTATTTAGCATTCAGGCTCTCACCTGTCTTGGTTCATAACGGGGAAGGCCGTTTCCACAAGAAAGCAGAGCATGTCTCGGCTAACAGAAGCTAACTGTTAGCATTAGCCACTCTACCACACAGCAGAACTCCTCCAGGCTTGTGTTATTTGTGGAGATAAAACATCAACATAGCAGAGCAAACTGCGACGGTAGAGTTGTTATTGTTAGCCAATCAGACGAGAGTCAGGAATAATAATGAGTCAGACGCAAATCCTGTCGTTTTCAGGGGGCCTACTCCCTTTTTCACACAAAACAACGACTCATGAGGCATTCACTCATATAGAGAGCACAGGAGATTTGTTGGAATAATGAGAAAAATGGGAGCTTTAATAACTTTCTCATGGTGCCGATTGATGTCAGGAACCAATCAGGCAAAGAAAAAATCCTACTTTTCTGAATAAAGTTCTGGTTATTATTCAAAATAGCTTTATTCATAAATGAGTGTTGTATAACCTCCAACATATCCCAGGTCCTGCGAATGCAGTTTTCCTAATAAAAAAAAACAAACAAACAAAGCTGGTTTGACTGGATAGAAAAAAAATATTTACAACAATTTTTTAATTAATCCAAAAACAACTTTTTTTCAGAACCACCATAAATGATCACTATTGTTATTATAAGTCATGTTAGTCATCATCACTTACTTCATTATTTCCCTGCATCTGACCCACCTGGGGGAGGGGTGAGCTGCAGACACGGCTGCGCTCGGGAACTATTTAGGGGTTAACCCCCCAATCACACCCCCCACCCCCCCAATGCAACCCTTTTAATGCCGAGTGTCAAGCAGGGAAGCATTGGGTCATACTCCTACCACTAGGCCACTGAGATGGTAAGCAGAATGAGCCCATTGGACAATAAATAACTTTGCATGGAGTTCTGTAACTTTTCGGCTGTTGATCTGATCTGAAGGCGGGGTTTTGTGGTGCACAGAGGAATAAAAGTGTGTTTATTCCACCAAAGGAGATCATCAACTTTGTTTGTCCTTGATCCTGTCTGCTCCAGTTATTAAAAACAGGTTTGCAAACACTAATTTTAACAGATGAACGACTGAATTTATCATGACACAGTCAACCATTAATTTGGTACATCGCTTTCAACTAAAGCTTTTCTAAGCCATCGGCATGAATCTAATGCTAAATTATCATAACTTAAATTGAGATGACCACATTATCCATTTTTATCAGCAAATAAAAGTTTTTTTTTAATATGCGTACCTCTCTAAAAACAGTAAAACCCATCTGCTGCCCTTCAACAGCTCTCTCCTGGTGTTCCATCGTTGTTCCAAGCTCAGCAAAGCTGTTCATTAGTGATCAAGTAGGATCATTAACATACTGACACCGGCGGACCTTGCTGTTTACATGAAGCATCCAAGGTGAACTGAAGTAAGCTGCTTCATTTCTACCAACACGTTGCTGTACTTGGATCGGGACTGTAGCTGGAGCACGTTTCAGTGAATAAAGTTACTCGAGTAACCGTGGAGAGATAACAAGGCTGTCTGGGTTCTGTTGGGTCGGTTTGGTTCCTAGAACTGGGTCTGTCACAGTTTGTTTAGCATTTGAATAAAGCTTAAAAGTAAAAAAAAGATTGCGTCAAACATTCTGCCACCTTTTTAAAATCCACACATGAATTCGGTGTTTTTAAGTATTCGTGTTGTTTTCTGGTTTACTCTGTGCAGGGTTTTCTATTGTATTCTATTTTCAGGAGCATCTGTGGAATTTTTTAGGCTTTTTTTGTAGTCATGAAGAATAAACTTTAATTAATTTTAGTTTCCTCTATTTTTGTTTCTGATAAACGACTCCAGCCAAAGCATTTTTAGACAAAACATCCTTTTCTTCAAGTTCATAACTTCAAGTTATTCTCCAGCAACAAAGTTTCAGCCTCTCCTCCTTTTGGTCTAATTTTCTTAATTCAACAATGTCAGAAATCAGGGTAAATAAAATCAATAACATTCACCTTTCTGATGCTATTTTAGCAACCCATACATCCCGCAACTGCAAATCTTTAAAGTTACCCTTCAGCTTCAGTTCTGTGGAGGAAAACATTGAAAGTTCAGTTAATAAAAGTAACACTAAGCAGTTTCCTGCTCCTGCGCCCTACTGGTTGAAAGTGGAATTGCAATAACCTTGCTGCAGTCTGCTGCAGTCTGCTATCGACGAGTTAACGCTAACACGAGCCAACTAATACTAAAATAAACCACAAAGTAAAAAGAAATCCACACTGTTGGACAAAAAAATTACTTACAAGTCCAGAAGCAACAAAGCCAGGTCACCATCAGGCCACAGAAGCAACAAAGCCAGGTCACCATCAGGCCGTAATTTTGTGACCTCTTTTAGCACCCTCAAACTAGCGTAAGCCGCGTCAAAGTTCACTCCAGTTTTAGCTCTTTGCTTCACCTCCAAAGACATTTCGTGTCTGTCAGGGTGCTCCAGGGCAGCTGTGGCTACAATGTAGCTCATCACCACCAGCGTGTGAATGGGTGAGTGACTGATTGTGTTGTTGTAAAGCACCTTTGGGGGTTCCATGACTCCAGAAGGGGCTATATCAAATACAGACCATTTACATTACTGTTCTACTTTACTTTCCAGGCAGGAACAGAAAACTTCTTCTTGTTCTCTTTTTAGCCATCAGTGAATTGAAAATGCTAACCGCTAGCATTATAGCTAACAGCCGTAAAGCAGGCTAAGAGCGCTCCATAAGCAAAATATTCTCACACCCGAAGAGTTGAAAAATGACGCTAGGTGATCAAGCATTTGTTTCCAACGCGTCGGGAGGCGATGCGCAGTGCCAGAGCGTTGTTTCCCAACTGTCGCGGTAAAACGGAGATTTCACCAAATTCTGACCTTTACTCTCTTGCTATTTAACCTTCCCCCCACCCCCATCCTAACCTTAACCCTCTTGTGCATTCAAAACTTTATTTCTTGTTCTAACGTCCCTCTCAAACACGGTTAACAGGAAGTTTAGAATGAGCAGCAGGGTTAAGGTTAGGATGGGGGTGAGGGGAAGGTTAAATAGCAAAAGGTTAGAGGTTAAGTGTCGGGGAAATGTGCGTTTTACCTTGGAAAACAAACGCTTGGTCACCCAGCGTCATTTTTCAATGCTTCGGGTGTGAGAATGTGTTGCCGTAAGACACCAGCTCCACCAAACTATCAAGTATATTTTTTGGCTAGCACAGGGGTGTCAGATATGAAACTGGTCAAGTTTTTAACTCAACAATCACTGAGATCCATGTTAAAGCTCTAGCTTCAAGTTTAAAACGCTATCTAGTGTTACTTTAAATTATAAGAATGTGCCTCCCTTGTTGTGACCCCATCTAAAAATGTCTCATTTGGATGATTGAAATTCAGTTTGAGAAACTTTTCTTTGGGTTTTGGGTTGTGAAAACTCTTTTTTTGCATGTTTATTCTATAAGCGTAGCAAATAAGTGGCTGGATTTGAGGCTGAATGCTGTAAAATATCTGCTCTACTGAGAGGAACCTGTAGAGAGCTCCTTTTTTGAAAATGTGTATATCTCTGTCTGCCTTTGTCTGCGTGTGCGGTCATGTACGTGTGTGTTCCTCCTGCAGCGGGAGGACGTTCCTCCATCCGACCCACAGCTCCACAGGGCTTTATCTCTGCCAGTGTTCCGCATTATTGATAGCTGCGGCGATATTGACAGGCGTTGTGCTGGTAGGAAAGGGAAAATAGGAGTTTGATATGACATATTGTGCTTATCAGCAGGTTCCATAAATAACTTTGACGCATTTTTGTATGCATGGGAAGGCTTCTGATTCAGCCTCCCATAAAAAATAAACTTCTATTATGGAATCTATTTGTCAAGTGGTGCCATGATGGATGGACTCGTGTTTAGCCATTGGCAGGTGGATGGAACCCGCCAGAGCAAGCAGCAGCAATGGCTTGTGGTTAGGGTTTGTTAAGTAAGGTGTGTGTGTGTGTGTGTGTGTGTGTGTGTGTGTGTGTGTGTGTGTGTGTGTGTGTGGGGTTGGGGGCAATTATTCAGCATGAAAGGGGATCATTTCAGCGCCCGCTTTCTCTTTCCCATCACGTGTCATTATATCAGGATCGTGTCCTCCTTTACAGTGAGAGTAAAGCAGGTTGGAAAGAGGAGATGAAGGATTGGTCCAAAACCAGCAGAGTGTGTAAAGGTCAAAAATATTTCCAACTTGGCTTGTTAAGTCATTGAATAAAATAAGAGTGGAGGTAAATTTTCACATCAAATACATATTTATTACTTTTTTTAAAATAAATTAATGCCTTGTGAGACGTTCTCTGTGGGGGTAAAGGCCTCCCACTCCAGTTTCAGGGAGTAGAAGTCAGCCAGAGCCAAGGGGAGCATTTGGACTCTTACTTCCTGATATTTGGACATCTCTCCTCTGATTGGCTAACAGCAACACAACTCTATCACCGATAGTTTTCTTTGCAAAATTGATGCTTTATTTCCACAAA
Organism: Nothobranchius furzeri; assembly: GCF_043380555.1. Lineage (NCBI taxonomy): Eukaryota > Metazoa > Chordata > Actinopteri > Cyprinodontiformes > Nothobranchiidae > Nothobranchius > Nothobranchius furzeri. The sequence continues at coordinate 2,538,417 of NC_091759.1, read as the reverse complement.
TAACACATGCATGGAGGAGTTCTGCTGTGGTGGAGTTGCTAAAGCTAACAGTTAGCTTCTACTAGTCGAGACAAGCTCTGATCTCTCATGGACACTAAACCAACAGCCTTCCTCGTCGTGAGCCAAGATGTGCGAGAACACAAACGCCAATTTTAACATGACGTAGATCTGAGTGGCTTTTTTAATCTGAACGTTTTTCTGTCTATCTTCTATCGGCGGCCAATGTAGGAAATGGCGATAGAAGACGATTTTCACTTTCAGCCTGCAAGTGGAACTCATATTTCAAAAGCAAGTAAAACACGTTTCCTCAGTGAACTTCCATAAGAAACAGATAAAAACATTTAAACAGTGACAGCGCTGATTTGTTTCTCCACCATAGCCACGTAGCCTGTCTGCGTTTCTTAAGTTTCCTGTACAGCTGCATTTTGTTTTGTTGTCTTCAACAAGACAGTGAAAAGGAAACAGCATCCCACATGCCCCCTTAAGCACTTCTAGCTCTGTATCATCGATTCATTTCTGTTTCAGGGTCCCACAGGGCATGTTGCATTTCATTTCAGGACTTCATCTTCCATTCTCGTGAAGGCAACTTGACACACAGGAAAATACATGCTCCAGACATCCCCCAACAACAAACATATTTAAAAAAATAATTAGTAGCATGAGTCAACAACAAAAGCATGCTTTTTTTTATTTTAAGTTTATTTTTGCTCCTAATGAAATAATGTATGACAGCATTATGGTGAATGATGTGGACAATTAATAAAAGCAAAAATATGACAAAATATAAGCTTCACAAAAAATAAACTAGAACTATTTCTTTGAAAATACGAGTGCAATAAAAAATAGACAGTGATTTCATTTTTTAAAAAGTATTTCTTTATCTTCTATTTTAACCGCCATGAACTGTGATATTAGAATTGCTTTAAGTACCTCAAAATTCTCCTTAGGTCAGGCTAGCTGTTAGCATGGACTGTTAGCGCCGTAAATCAACATCTCCATCAATGGAAGGTGGCCATCCTAAAAGACGTTAAAGTGACACTGTGTAGCTTTTACCATTCGTCTCTGGAAATATTCATATAAATGTTGTAAATGAAATAAAAGATGCCCAGTTGTTGAAAAATATTGGCAGTTTCATAACATAACCATAAAAATCTGTTCTAAAATACATGGGAGCGGGTCTAAGTCTCTGCGCGACACCATATCGGACGCCATGTTTCCTTCTACGGAAGCCCGTGAGGACAAAACACATTTACTGATTAGTAAAAAATGGTTAAAAAACTTTCACCAATTATAAACACTGTTGTTTTAACACCTTTGCGTCTGCACACGTCAGTGATGAAAGGGAATCTGGTGTGCTTGTCATTTTGCTGGAGGTTGCACTCCCAGGGATTTTTGACCCTAATGGCCATCCGTTGGTAAGGTCTTACTTAAACACAAAAATAAAGCTTGTTTGCAACGATTTAGGTTTGTACTGCCCCCTATCGCCAGGGAAAATACACACTGTCACTTTAAAGCAGAAATTCAGAGTTGTCCCCTTTCATGAATTATGGATTACACTTTACAATAAGGGTCCTTTCATTAACGTTACTTAGCGCATTATTAAGCATTAATAAACTAATAAAGTATTAACAACTGCTAAACCATATAATGCTATGCCTTACGACACCCCCTGGCCCTTTGACCTAAATTTAAGTACTTAATAGTTAACAATATTGTTAATAAAGGAACGCTTTGTTTATTGATGCTTAGTAATGCATTAATAAAGGGACCCTTTGTGTAAAGTGTTGCTATATTATGTATGATTTTTTTAGAAATCCTTAGAAGTGATGACCATGTAAGCCTACTGAGATGTAATGAACAAGACATGTTTAAAGTTTTTTGCCGAGCCTGCCCCTCATCCCAAAGAGCCTCGTGCAATGCAAATTGAACACCGCTAAGCATTAGCCAATGGCAAATGGACTGTATTTGATATAGCGCCTACTAGAGTCCTGGAACCCCCAATGATGCTTTACAACACAATCAGTCATTCACACACACATTTACACCCTGGTGGGGATGAGCTACAATGTGGCTACAGCTGCCCTGGGGCGCACTGACAGAGGCGAGGCTGCCGAGCAGTGGTGCCACCGGTACCTCCGACCACCACCAGCAGGCAAGAGGCTTAAATGTCCTGACCAAGGACATGACGACAGTGACAGACTGAGCGGGACTTGAACCTGCAACCTTCCAATTACAGGGCAAGTCACCGTCGCCAATAGTGTTTGACATCATCCGAACGTAAGCAATTTGGTAATGCTTCCTTTTACAGTCCCCTAATTACTAAGTACTTACATGGTAATTACATACTAAGTTAAAGTGTATTATTGTTTCTGAGTTCTTAAACAGTTATTATCATGTAACTCAGGTTCAATTCTAGTTTTTATTGTTATTAATAATTTCCAGTAAATACTGCTTCACACAATAATTACACTTTATTACAAGTATACACTTTAATTACACAATAATACACTTTAACTTACCATGTAATTACTATGTAACTACTTAGTAATTAGGGGAATGTAAAAGGAAGAGTTAACTGCATGTTTGCTGAAGTACCTATACCGAGCATCGTTTTCCAGCTGTTTAAAAGACTCACTGCGATTCAGGGAGCAGCAACAATCGCCTTCACAGCCACAAAAAATACCGATTCCATAAATTTAAGGCTGACAAAGCCCACGGACTCCATTTGCTGAAATACTCTTCGGAAACTTGTACTTACCACGGGGCTGCATTTCAACGTTAGAAGAAGCTCCATGGTGGATGTCGGAGTTTTGTCTCCACAAATACCTCAAGTCTTAGAGTTGCTAATGCTAACGGTTAGCTTCTACTAGTCAAAACGTGCTTTACTCTCTCCTGGACCTTGAATCAACAACGACCTTCCCCACTGCGAGCCAAGGTGGGTAAGCCCATTAATTCAGTGAGACGTACGGTCGACTGGTATTTTCTAATCAGAGTGTTTCCCCCTCCATTTTCTATCAATGCCAGTGCAGGAAATAGGGGTGGACTGTTTTCATGTTTAGCCTGCATGTAAAACTCAGAGTGGCCGATCATATTTTAAAAACAAGTAAAAAACGGTCTCATTGAACTTGCTCTTTAAAGCTAAAAATTATTCCCTCTAATTGTTTTTCTTTGATCTTTTTTACCAGAAGAAATGTAAAATGGGCATTTTAATGCGAAGCTTACGCTTGAAGAGGATAAACGATATAAAACCAAACGTTCTAAGCTCATCTAAGCGAGAACAACGATTTTTATGGAATCTTCTGATGTATACTGTTAACAGCTGACACCACGATGAAGTAGCATCAGTGGGTCTATTTGGACAAGAACTGGCGTCCGACTGCCGTTACCTCCACTGGCAGCGTCTGGCAGTCACGTGACATAAAACAGGGCAAAGACTGCAGTGGCACTCCTTTTGAGCCGTCGCCTGTGAATTTGCTGAACCAGAAAGTGTGTGATGGAGAACACTTAGACCCTCTCATCCATTTCACATTTGTTCCAATCAATTATTGAAGTAGACATCCAATTACAAACGAGAGGATTTGAGGACTTGCCTTTGCCTTCTCCAAAAGCATTGCATGAAATATCTCTTGGTGGTGAATAATTGGCGTGATTAATTTACTGTTGGGCGAAAGCGGCATTTTCAGCCAGCCGTCGGCAAACTACCCTCCCTTGAATGATTTCAAATGTTCTGAACAAGAGAGGGGCAAGGGGAGATTGGGTGTGTCGAGAGGCTTTAACAAGTTGAGATGAAGTTTTAATTGTGTTTTGATCTATTTGAATACTTGTAGCATTCTGGTTTTAATCTGCAATTACTCTTGTCTTCATTTCACTAATAGGCGTGGTTAGATAGCATTGCATAATGCAAATGTCCAAAAAAATGTATCTAACGTTTGATGTTTTTAGAATGACGGAGAGGAAAAAAAAAACACTTGCTTATACGTCTCACTTTGCAATGGATTATTCTTACAATTTGTTTCATTTGAAAGCCAGAATGACGGCAAAGTAATTTATCTGTCTGCACTGAGTGACGGGCCATAACGAACTGACAGTCCACGGTTGCTGCTCCAACTCCAGATAATTTCCACTTTGCAACTCATCAAGAACACCCACAAGATAATGAAGGCTTGAGACGAGATGTGATGAAGCGTTGGATTTATCCTCGGTCACAATGAAGGATTGGAAGATGCTGAAGCCTTTTTTTTAAGTGCGTTCATTTCCTCACTCAGTTTCTGAATGTAGAACAAAAGGTTTTGTCCTTGATAATCTAGATTAAAAGAGCTGAAAGGTGGAGGACAGAGACTGAGCCTCCTCTAGCATCAAGGGAAGCACAGGTGCGCCAGGTCGGCTCGTTTTGCTTTTTTCCTTCTCTGGAGTCTCCCTTAAGGGCAACTGGGTCCATGATGGAATGGAGTGGCAACAGAACAGACGAGACAACTGCTGTAGCCCCGCGGCACTCAATCACTCTCTCAGTACCCACAATGGAGTGTCCATACCGCCCCTTTCCTGTGTACTGTAGGCAACAACAGTACATCCACCTGGCTACACTTGTACTGCATTTAAAAGATATCTACCTCCATCCTTTTTCTTTCATGAGATGAAAAGTCAAACAGTCATGTTAAAGGGAGACAAGGCACTTTTGGCTTGCATTTAGCTCCTCCTAGTGTCCGTTTGTAGAACCAAAAGCCAAATTCATCTCCTCGCCCAGCGTTTGTCTTTTTAACACCTTAATCTAACAAATGAAATGTCTTCCCAGCTTTCCTTAGTGTCTACAGGAGCGATTCTTCATTAAATCAAACAAATCAGCTGTGTTCATGATCTAAAACATGCAGGAAACGTGCTGGAACCAGATTGCAGTCCCAGGTATGTCAGCTCCATTTTCTCTAAGTCCAACAGAGCCGAACGGGAACTGTGAAGTTGCAAATGCGGTATTCGGGTCACGGGGGGCGATACGGGCTGGGTGACCTTTCATTTACCCTGTAAAGCAGGGGTTTTCAATTCTGACGTAGATCAAGCTGACACCCCACCCACATCAGAAATCCACACAAATAGGTGGAGTGGTTAGTGCTACATTTGTGGTGATTTGTGCCGTTAAAATTGTCGTTTGTGCTGCTATGATTTTTAAAATATTCAACATTATTTTTATAGGTCATCCAGGGATCACCATCCCCCCAGGTAGGTCCAAAATAAACCGGACCAATTTACGTATTTAGTGCTACGTTTGTGCTTATTTGTGCCATTAAAACGGTTGTTTGTGCTGCTGTGGTTTTCAACATATTAATAGTTTAATTTTGGGGCGATGACGCCACCACCAGAAATGCCGTCAGCGGAAAGAGGAAGGATCAGTAACTCTTCCGGAAGTAGTGTTTTTCCGTTCAAAACCATTTTGAAGTGAAGTACTTCGTTGTTTTTATTTTAAAAATGGAGCAGGCACAATATATTTTTAAAGAACTATAGTCGTCAATTTGCAGTCAAAGGCACAAAGTATTTTCCAAAAGTACAAGTTGAAAAGCATTACAATAAAAATGTTATATATATAATAGCACCTTATAATAATCATTTATCTCGAAAACCACAGCAGCACAAACGACCGTTTAAACGGCACTAATCAGCACAAACGTAGCACTAAAAACGTAGTCTGGTCCAGTTCATTTTGGACCTACCGGGGGGGGGGGGGGGGGGTGGTGGGGGGACGACGACCCCTGGATGACCTATAAAAATAATGTTGAATATTTTAAAAACCATAGCAGCACAAACGTAGCACTAACCACTCCACCTACTTGCGTTGATTTCTGATGTGGGTGGGGTGTCAGCTTGATCTATGTTTAATTCTGGTCCTGGAGGGCAGGTATCCAGCATATTTTAGTGGTTTCTCTGCTCCAACACACTTGATTCAGTGGTTGAATCACCTGTGCAGCAGCTCCTCAGGCTCTGCAGAAGCCTGTTAATCACCTGCTCAAATGTTGAAACACAGTTAAAACTCAAATGTGCTGGATACCGCCCCTCCCAGCCCAGAATCGAATACCCCGGCTGCAAAGGGTCGCTTGACGATAAACGAAGGAAGTGACGCCGCCATCGGTGTCAGCCTGAAACGAAACGTTGCAGGTAATTAAACCTTTTCTGTGTTTTAAAAAGAACTGAAAGATGGACTTTGTGTTGCTTCCTGTGCATGAAAAGTGTTATATAAATAAAGTTTGATTTGATTTGATTTTGTGTTACAAATGCTAGACCACAATGAGCAAATGTGTAAGGAAATAAGTTAAAGTTAAAGACATCCATGTATCTGGTCCGCTTGTAAAATTATGACCTTCATTTCAAAGAATCTTTGCCTTTTTTCTCCCAATCTGATGATGCAACATTATCTGTAACATGTTATTTTTCTAGTATTTTCTAGTATTCACTATTTTTTACTGAAAATGTTTTCCCCCAACTGTACGACCTAAAGAAAGACCCAGGACACGCTGGAGGGACCGAGTCTCTCGGCTGACCAGGGAACGCTTTGGGATTCCCCGCAGGAGCTGGCCCATGTGGCTGGGGAAAGGGAAGTCTGGGCCCCCCTGCTTAGGCTGCTGACCTCACAACCCAACCCCACACAAGCAGAAAAGACTGGATGAATATCTAAATTTAAAAAATCCATTTGATTTGTTGTCTGTAGGAGATTTATTTAAATATAAATTTAAGACTTTACTTATCCGGCATTGAGTTTTGTTGAAGCACCGGACAGTCCGATAATTCCCAAACACTAATTGTTGCTTGTAAAGCCAGAACAGCCGATCCATAACGTAAAGAAAAACAGATGTACTTTTTGTGCAGCTGCGACCCTCAAACCTCAGTGGTACAACTGCTTAGTCTGTGCTCTACTTTGTTTTCTGTAAGTTTTTCTGCTCCTCCTCATTTGTTGTTTCCTCCCAGACAGTCACATCTTCTTACCTTCGCACCTCCAACCCTCCTATCTCTGTATGTTTCCCCACCTCCTCTCTCCTCTTTGTTCTTGTGTATCGCTGCATTCTTGTCATACGAATGAAAAGGATTTGTCCCCTTCAGTGCAAACAACAATAGACAGAGCAGGGACCTTCAAGGAAAACAAATTTCCCCCTCCTGTCCCTGCTGGGGATTGGGTGTTTGTGGGTCTGTGCACGTGTGCATGTGTATTGCTGATGAGGCTGAGGGGGCAGGTGAGGAACAAGCGTATGCCAGAGAGGTATGCAGGGTCATTTATTAACATGTCATCCTCACAGTGTCTGTTGAACCAGCAAGAGATCCAGACAAACGATGTTAATAATAATAAGTAGCCTGTGGTAAGAAGGTCCTCGCTGCCGTCCGCACTGGACACCTGATGCTTATTGTTGCTATAAAAAGGATATTTTGATGACAAAAAAAAAATACAGATTCTTATGTTATGTTTATCTGCATGTAGACAAACATCAGTTAGATTTGTGTTTCACTGACTCTACGTAATCTGTGTCAAACGTTCACATTAAAGACACGCACAGCTTCAAGCAGGACAGACAATAGCCTAAAATGTCAACGATCCATGACCAGACACTCTTATCTCCTTGGGTGGGATGACAAACCCGACACACCGGGTGTGACGCATCTACATTCAAGGACGCCTCTTAGATCCTCAATGTACACGATGAAATATGCATTAAACAGCGATCCTGGGGTCTCACACAGCTGTGATTAGTCCAGTCGGTGTCAAAGTGAGAAACAACGAGACGATTGTAAAGGAAACATTCAGCCCCTCTACTAAAACCCCTGAATTTTCTTTTTTTTTCCAAAAAAGGAAGAAAAAAAGAAGAAAGATAAGAAAAAAGAAGAAAAAGGGAATAAAAGAAAAGAAAAAAATAAACCCTGGATATTCACATTAAGAGCTAACTTGACACTTAACAGGTGTTGTCAGACCTTTCTACCACCTTTAGCTTCAACTTAATGAGTAGGGATGAGCGAGTGCACCACTATCTCTATCTGTATCTGTTGAACCATCTAAATTATCTGTATCTGTACTCGGAGTGGGCGTGGCCTAACCCGGAAGTGGGTGTAGTTTAACCGGAAGTGGGTGTGGCTTACATCAATACGTTATTTTAAGTCTGATCAGAAGTTGCTATGTGTATTTTTAATTTGAAAACTATTTACAAAGCAGCCTCAGAGTTGAGATTAAATGTTTTTGATCACAATAGTAAAGGAACTATTACAGAACAAGTTTTCAATAAAATCAGAACATTAATATTTAAGTGCATGAATTAAGAGAGAGAAAGGAGAAAATATCTTTTCTATAGCGCCTCTCAAGATAAAAATCACAGGGCCCTTCACAAAAACAAAACATGTAAAATAGAAAAAAGAATTTAGAAAATGATTAAAATATATTTAAAATGAGCAAAAAATAGACAATTGTGATTTAAAAATGTAAAGAAAGAGAGAGAGTGAATAGGAAAGAGGGAGTGGATCCTCCTGAGGAAAAGGAGAGGGGGGGGGGGGGGGGAAGAGAACAACCGGAGCGGAAGCAGTGACTGACGCAGTGCGAGCCGTTTTCAGCTCTGTCTTGTCAAGTGCACCACGTACCTTACAGAAAAAGTAACTTTAAAAAGAAGCAAACTGAAGAAAACATAGGGAGTACTGAAGAAACGTGAACAGTGAAGCAAGCACACTAGCACAGAGAGATCTGTTTCTGTCTGTCTGTCTGTCTGTCTGTGTGTGTGTGTGTGTGTGTGTGTGCATGGATGGACCGGACACGGACTGAGCAGAGCTCCCAGCTGCAGTTTTGTGTGTAGGGAGGGGCGGGCTCTCTATTTTACTGGCCAATCACCGAGCGTGAAGACAGTCAGTTACCCAATGAGGATTTTCCTTCAGCACAATTACAGCTATTTACCAGTTTTACTCGTTTCATGCTCATACTCGTCAAAAATGCTTTATCCGTACCGAATACTCGTCTGAAATTAGTATCCGGCTCATCCCTATTAATGAGTTCTTATTAGCACCATCGCCATCTTTGGATTCTGATTTGAGGTTTTCAGTTGGATCCTTGCTTTCTTACAGTAATTAAGACTACGTTATACTTGAAAAGCATGTGATTAAAATATTATTGTACCTGTTGACCCTATGTCATTTGGTAGTAGGGCTGTAGCGAAGCCTCGACGAAGTCGACGGCTCGATTCTAAAAATTTGTCGACGTCAGATCCAGAAGTCGACGCACCGCGCCCACTTGTTGCATCCCCAGGAGTTTGTAAGTAGAGGTGGAATCTGCCTGTTCTTCCTCTAGTTCGCCCTCTTCTCCGCCTTCACTAACATCTCCGCCAAATACCGAAGACCCGGAACAACGTCCGTCCACTACTAGATTATTTTCCTGTTTTGCCCCTTCGTCTCCCGGCAACGGACAACAACTTCCGGGGTCAGATGCGCTGCTTCGTCTCTATCGCAGATGTAGAAAATCACCGGGAGCGCTTCTCCCTTCATTAAGGAGCTTCTTTCAGACATGAGGAGAGCTGTTTTGGTGGTAGCAGTCTCTCCTCCGTGCTGGTCTGTTTGCTGCTGGGTGTTTTTGGTTTATTTAAACTTGGTAACTTGAACTTAACGTTGGTAAAGCTACTGTTAGCATCTTCGCTAACAGCTTCTTGCGTTGGGATAAGCTGTTACGTTTTGGTTCAGAGTTCATCTTTTTTGTGGTGTAGATCTCCCTTTTATTACATTTAGAGTGTTGTGGGTTTTCGGTTTAGTGTAAAATATCACCTGAGTTTGGTTTAACCCGTAAGACCACTCGCCTCACGCACATAAGTGACCAAAACAAAGCAGCATGGAGACACTCCATCTTCTACCACCTCTCAGGCAGCAGCCTGCACTCCCACGTTCTACACATCACCAGAACATAACCAACCAACACAATAAAAGCAGTGTTATACAAAATGGAAGGCCTGTAGTGTTTATTCTCTTACAGTAACAATTTATCAATTTTTTTGAGGAATTTATTTGAGATTTTCTGGTTTTTGTTAATTGTACAATAGAAAAATAATCATTAAATTAATTTTCTAAATAGTCATTAGAATAGTTGACTATTCGATAAAATAATCGTCAGAATAATCGTTTTAAAAATAATCGTTTACCCCCAGCCCTATTTGGTAGAACAAAAAACTTTTATACTCTGTATATAATTAAGAATAAGGGTCAAGGAAAAATGTTTAGTTGTCTTCAAGGCTGCACCGCAAGTAGTCAGATGGAGGCAAGGAGGAAGATGGCAATGGTCATCAATACCATGCAAAACGGCTGCAAATGGTGCTCAGGGATCGCTGAGATGTTCCTGATCTGAAGGGAACGGGGTGGCTAAGAATGAAAAATGTGTTAGTCAAATCCAAAAAGTATCATCACACGTGTCTGCCTTTGACTATCAGGTGTCTGCTTAATTCCCACTGGAACGAGTGGGGGGGTCGTCTGTAAATGCGGCCTTAAATCCGACATTTTCTGTCACTTGTTTCCATGCAAGTTTTCTCGTCTCCGAGAATTTACTTTCACCAGAGTTTGCCTAAAGTTGCTCACATTTTCCTGTCAAGTTTTTCTTAAAATTTTGAATTACAAGCTGTCCCTCTCAGTTGCACACGCATGCCGAATGTCATTTCCTGCTTTAGCTACTGAATGGTGGGTCAGAAAAAGCCAATCATTTCTTTGTCACAGAGAATATTGGCATTCCTGGACTCACCCACCTTGGCTTGTGACCGGAGAAGGCTGTCTTCATTCAGTGGCTAACCCGTTTCACTCTGAAAACATACGCGGCGTGGAACTGCAGCGGAAAGTTTCACTCATGAGCTTCAACGCGGCCCGTTACACACCTGGGGAGTGTTGGCCACAGAACGGCTTCCTCGCTGGACTCGCGAGATCACAAAGTCCCTCGAGACTTCAAAGATCACAGTTTGTTAATGCAAGCCACCATTAAACCCATTTCATATGTGATGTTGTTCCTCTCCACTGCCAGGATGAAAGCCATGAAAAACACACCGTAGCACCATTAGGTCACATGTGAGCTACACATATGGAATCACATTGCTGCAGTAGTTTTATTTAGAAAATTACTGAGGATTTTACACTGAAATCGTGCGAGTCCCTGTCTAGCCCGATGTTAAATGCAGAAATTTACATGTACCAGAAGCGGAAAAAAAGAACCCGATCCTATCAGTAGCAGCACGTAGCGGCGAGCCGCGTCTGGGCTGGTGTGAAACACTCCATAGACTATAATGGATTCTACTTAAAGCAGCGATGTTCCGCGCTGCTGATGGTTCCAGTATGAAGTAGGGATTACTAGAACACAGAAGTACCGCTTCCTTGCAATTATTCAGGTATGTACTGCCCCCTATCGTCAGGGAAAATACACACACCTTTAATAAGGGTGATTTGAAATCCAGCCGTTTTCTGCCACCCACTTTTCAATGTCTAATTTGAATTTTCCTTCCCAACCAACAAGTTTCAAGAAACAAAAGAGCAAAATCCGTCCAATAAGTTGAGCAAAAATCAGGTGAGGTGATGTTTTTACATCCACACCATGTAACATTCACCCAAGTCAGTCATCTTTATGCCCCATTCATAACGGTATGGTACAATAGCATTGCGTGAAAGGGGACGAAGTCAAACCTAGTCCTTACATAATAGCCCCATTGACAACACAGTGATTCAGCCTCAGAACACAAGTCTGTAGCTGCTATTCAGACCGCCGGAATATGCCTTTTATGACCGTGTTTAATTAATTGCATAGGAAGGGAGGACACAAAGACAAAATGGCTCGCTTTTAATTGGCTTGACCGAACATTTTCATTACCGAGAGGGTATATCTATCAGAGACAGCTTCAAAGGCAAAAACCTGCTCTTTTCAAAAAAAGCATTGTGCTTTTGGGGAGTGTGGCTGATTAGGTAGCCATTTTATTCATGAAGTGAAGGAACAGATACGAGTGGAGAAATACAATGTCTGTCAATGCAAAGGTTTTGCTGAAATGTTAGCCTACTGAATTCTGCTGTGCTCATTTTCGAGCTAATTAAATCCCCATCCTTGTGCAAATGAGGCTGATTGCACTAATAAAACGCCGTGCGGTACTGCTGTTTTTGTGGCTTCTGTGTCTTTGTGCACTGGAACAGAGCAGAATCCATAAAAAAGAAAATTAGATTTACTTGAACGTAGTGCACTGAGACACAACTGATGTAAGTGAAATGCAGTTTTGTGTATACACATTCCAAAACACTATTATTGTCTATTTAATTTTCTCCAACATGTGCATGATGAATCCAAGTGGCTTAATGTGATATTTTGTCTTTGTGCGAGCCTTACCAGATACTCGGTTACAGCCGCTAAACTATTAGGTGAGGAAGCTTAGTGAATCTGCATTTCCCGAGGCATCGTGAGTGAATTTAGCATCCCATTAGCCGCTGCGTTTTACAGCTGTCATTCAGATTTACCTGTGGTTATGAGCAAACACGCCGCAGCTATTGTACGCGTTATCCCCGAGCAATAAACTGTGTGTTCATGCTAATTCTGAGCCTTTCAATGGTGATTATGATAAGTGCAGTAATCTCCTTATCTCATCACCATCTCTTTGGTTGCTAAAATGTGTGGTGAAATGCATCAATACGCAGAAATAGAGCAAAGCTGCAACTAATGCCACCGTCTTTCCTCCCTTATGTTCCCTTCTTTGCAACATAGTGCTGATGGTGTAGAACTACACCAGCGACATCAATCACAAAGTTAGATTCTGCTAAAAATGCAGTTAGCAGAGCAGTTTTCCCCCACGCAGATGTAGAAGAAACATGTTTCACACTTGTTTTAGCAGATGGCTGCTTTACATGTCGGTACGGGATCACTGAAGGGACATATCTGCATTGTCCGAGGGCCAAAGGAACCCCAGATTTATGATTGCAAGAGGACAACAGAAGGAAAATCTGCCCAGCAACTCACACCTGACAACCAGCATCAATATTTTATGCCGTTTCAGTCACAAGCGTCATATTTAATAGCCTGTCAGTCAATCCTAATTAAACGGTGAAGAAACTCTTGACTTGTTGTTGCAACAAAAGCTGCTGATACACATTTTGCTAGTAAAGCACAAGAGTACCCTCGATGACCTTGCAGTAAATTATAGTTTTCCTCAATATGACCAGATATGTTATATCATCTGTGCAAGGACGTCAGCTACGGCGGCGGCGGAGTGGCAGACGCGATAAATAACGTTTAAGGACTCAAGATGTCACCAGTAAATGCTCATAAATGCCATTACCTCACTTCATAGCATGTAGCCATAAACAGGTGATAAATAGAGTCTTCTGGTGTTTCAGCACAACAGGTTCCTAAGAGCCCCTTGATTGTTGGATTCAGAAGTGTTAGCTTATGAAAAATACTCTGTTATTAGCACCTTTATTAGTGTTTTCAACGCCTTCTCAGATGCACCAAGGTCACACGGTTTTCTCCGTTCGGTCACAAACAGCCTGACTGATAAACAAAAAGATGGCGGGATGAAGCAAAACAGAAAGGTTTTGTGGTTAATTGTGCTACATAATTCAATTTTGATTAATAATTAACGTCTCCTTTCCTAGCTAAATATGTATAATTAATCCCCGCGTCATAGCGAGAGAGTAGGCTAATTGGTTTGAAAACACAAACCTGAATGCTTAATTCATGGAGGAGGCTGACATTGCTAATTGCGAGAGTAATCAAAGCTCCGCCCTTTGGGACTTGACGAATAGATAGGTAAATGGGGGTTAGCGTGATCCTTCACAGAATCATCGTGACAGCTGCATTAATAACCAGATGACTGTCTCACATGACAAATGCAGTAAAGGACGAAAAGCCTTTCTGCATTAAGCTGTCTGGAGGATCAACTCCTCTGATTGAATCATTTGAAGGTTTTCACTTCAGGCCAACTTGAAGATGTTCCCAGCTCCACAGCAAGATGCTCTCAATGTAGGAACTGTGTCAACATGAGGACACCCCGCTTTCATTTGATCACCAAATGATCAAAAACAGGATTTCATCAAAATCACAAGTAAAACTGTCAGATTCATGTTTTGGTAATCTACTGAAAATTGAGCTTTGAACCAAAAGTTGTGAAATCACCTTCTGATACAAGTCAAAAAGTGGGGAGTAATGTTTTTCTTTTTCCATATCTGTGAATGTTCGTGCCTAACCACTTTAAACCACTGGATGACTTTTAAAGGTGTGGGAAACTGGTTTAATCAGCACATTTGTGGCGGTCTCTGGTAGGAATGAATTACTTGTGAGCTGTTCTACACAAATAACACAAGCCTGAAGGAGTTGTGCTGTGTGGTGAAGGTGCTAATGCTAATGGTTAGCTTCTACTAGTTGGTATGTTCTCTGCTGTTTACTGGATGCTAAACCAACAACACCCTTCCTCGTCCTGAGCCAAGATGGGTGACTCCATGAATGTTATGTGACAGTGTGACGTAGATCTGTCAGATTTCTCTAAGCCTAGAGTTTCACCGTCTGCTAATGCAGGAGATGGGTGTAGGAGACTATTTTCATTTTCAGCCTACATGAAAAAAAAATTCGCAATGGCCGATTATATTCAGAAATAATCATTAGAAATGGTTTATCTGTTAACCACACCTTTAAAGACCAGGTTTACTTGTTTTTTCTAGTCGAGGTAAAGGATCTAGTTTTGATAGTTGCTTGTTAGCGTCCCTGGCGCTGGTTACTAAGCGTGGTGTGACCAGTGACTGATCTGTGAACGATAACCTGGTTATTACATATGAAGGGACTCACAGAAGTGATTCATCCTCACTAATAGTTGTGAACACTAGTTGCAAATGTTCATTTCAGAGCTGTGAAAAGAAGATCGGCTGTCTTCCCTGTTTGCTCTTTTCTTATGTGACCATTTCCCCATCAATGACCACCAGGATGATCAAACTGTTGAGAAAAAAACCAAACGACATTCGTCACAGCTGAGGCTCCAGCTCAGCTTCCTGCTGTAGCAGCATGTGGTGTGTGAATGTGTCCGCTCTGATATTTCTCCTTTATCTCTCATGACCTGATAATGTGAACCCTCTAATGAAGCTATTGTGTGCCTGTCCAAAGCTATCGTCTTCCAGCAGCAACTTTTATTTACCTTCTCAACACTACCTGCAGTGATCTGCACACCTGTGATGGTTACATCCATGGCTTCTGACTCGATATTTTTTCTCATTAATCTTAGTTTTGATCAGGTTTTATTGTCTGCACAGACTATTATTCTGTTCTGCTCCCTCGGTTGGTTTCTGTAATCATTTTGTATCTAAAGGAAGGGCATTGTCAGCAATAAAACAACACTAGAAACATTTTTAAAAACAAGCGTGGATTTAGTTAAGCATCCTTAAAAGTGGTGCATTCTTAACTCATCATCTCCAGAGTTCAGCTCTTTGGAGATTCTATTACAATGGGCGTTTCTCAGAGCCTTGCCTTGATGTCTTGGCCCCGCCCCGGTTGCCTAGGAGATACATCATCGGGAGCCGCCAAGCCGTGTTCCAGTGTTCATGTTCTACAGAGACGTGTGTTTTCCGTTTGTTAGCCGTTTAGCTAGCTGAGCAAGGATACACGGGAGGTGTCTTGTAGAACTAGCCTTGGTAAAAAAAAATTCCCAGAATACACCGTGGTATTTTCAAAAGTTTGGCGGATCAGAAGCTACTTCGGGGAAAAGTTTCAAGTTTAAAAGTAAGTCAACTAATTAAATATGTTTTTTTTTTTAGATCCAAAGAAGTTATCTATTGTTGGTTAGTTGCTTAGTAGCTGCAGCTTCGATCGCTAGCGGGTAGTAGCTCGCTTATATTTTTTATTTAATAAACATACACAATTTAAAAAGTAAAAGGCTCGTTACATATTTATATAGAAACTAATGCATATAAAATATAACGTTACCCCCTGTGTCACGTGATGTTACGTGACCGCCGTGGAAGCCGCGGTCACGTGATGCAACTCTGTTCCATTTAACTGTTTTCTTTGACCAAGGAAGGACAGTGTCCTCGTAAGCAAGGAGCCTGGACTCACAAGACATCGCCTCGCGAGATCAGGCACCTTGACATTGAGAAACACCCCATGACTCATTTGGCTCTGATCGTGCGCTCTGATTGGCCATTGCTACTAAATAGCTAACGTAAAGCGGCAGTGTGTAGTTTCCTGGCACTAGGGGGCAGTACATACATTTCAAGGTAGTTTTACACCATATCACCATGACTGTCGCTAGTTTCAAAAATCATTAGGGCAAATTTTTGCTACCTGTGGAGCAGACAACATGCAACCTCGGCGTGACTCCTCAAACTTTGATGGTCCTTCAGTTCATTCTGTTGAGAGGATGCAACGCTGATGCTAGTTTTCTGCTGCTGTATTTGCTCGGATTCTGCTGCTGCTGATGGCGTCATCATACTACGGCACTCAGCGAAAATTTATTGCAACTATGTTTTGGAAAGAGTTCAGCAGTTTCATTATTAGTTTCGTTATTAAAGACATGTTTCTTACTGCCTAAAAGTTTTCTGCCATGGTAACGTAAAGTTGTATATCCAGCCAATCATCTAGTGTGACATCATCAACAGGCGCAGGAGCCCGAGCCGTCCAGAAGGAAACGTGGCCACTAATATGGCATTGCCCAAAGACGCTAGACCCGCTCCCGATGCATTTTAGACCCAATTTTTATGGTTGTGTTGTACGAAGCTGCCAACATTTCTCAGCGACTGGACATCATTTTATTGATTTTTAACGACAATTTGATGGATTTTTCCAGAGATAAAAAAAACTACACATGGGCACTTTCATTCTTTCATTGGCCAAAGTGGGTAAACCCATGAGTGCATAATGGCCCAAGGACCACCAGTTGATGAATAAGAAAAACTACCTCACAAACCTGGTTTGTGTTTGTCACAAACATTTTTAAGAGTCTAAAACTCACATTTTTACTGCCAACTCTTTTTTTATTCTATTTGCTATAGGCATGGTGGGAAATCAAAGCTATTGCTGCAATCTAAATTATTATTTCACGCTGATAAATAATCAAAAGCTAATTGAAACAAACTCTGTAAAGTTAGGTCAGCAGTGGGTTAGCATGCAGCTAATGGCTATTACTCATTATAATAAGGTTACTGCTAATGGTTTTACCAGGGAGTCACCAATGTGAAAATGTAGGTCGATATTAAAATTGCTGTTATTACCAATAACTATATATATGTGTATATATATATATATATACATATATATATATATATATATATATATATATATATATATTTATAGTAGGAAAGTAAATAAATGCTTTATGTTCAGGTATTGAATTGATATAGAAAAGCTGGATTTTAGATTTCATTGAGGATTTACATGCAAACATTTACTTTTTTTTATTTTTTCAGTGCAATTTAAAGTTTGACAGCTAGGTGGCAGCAGTTTTACCATCTTTCTGATGGAACAAAGACATCTCATGATAACACTGGATGTGTTTTCGAAGCATCCGACCTGAGATGCACAATTAAGTTCAATAAAAAAAAAAAAAGAAATATTGTCACATATATAGTATATACACAACACACACACTTACACTTCTGGGTGGATTTTCATCACTGTTACATGACTAAACAAGTATGCATCTTCAGCCCCATCACCCTCTAAAGCAGATACAGAAATGGCAATAAGATTTAAAAAAAATACATTGTTAATGTTTTTGCCCAGATTTATTTATATAATATATAAAAAAAATGGCCAACATCGGCCAATTCTGATACCGAAGTATCGTGCATCCCTAGTTTTTGTTCTTGTTGGTTTGTCTGCCTGGTTGCAAAATATCCAATAAACAAATTGCTGGTGTAAATTAATGAAGTTTCCAGAAAATAATGATTAGATCTATGCATCTTTTCATTTCCCTTCTTAAAGTGAGGGTCAAGGCATGGGTGAAGACACATTTCATCCACACTTCCTGTGTGGAAAACGCTTCTGAAAGAGGCGTCGCCTGGCAGACCTAGAGAGCGGCACTGAGGCAGTAATAGACTGCACCCCCCTCAACCCCCCACGTGTGCTATTGGAGTTTATCTAAATTCGAGATGTTAACGAGCGCGTACACGCACTCTCACAAGACTTACCGCTCAGGAGAACAGCAGACACAGAATCTGCAGCATTCTGGAGGATTTCATGTTAAACGCGATCATTAGCTGAAAAGGGGAGGAGGGCATTTTTTTTCAAGGGGGCGAGAGGGTCAGAGCATTAATGTGTCATATTGGCAGGTGAGTGGCTGAGCCAGGGGGAGGTGCAGCTGCCTCACCTGGAGACCAGTGCGGTGCAGCCACGTCGTTCTTTGCGGACAACGTCACGTTTTTCATCTCAGCCATCAGCCACAGCTGGTTCTACATGAATGTGGAGCAGAGTTTTAACCTGAAGATGGAGATATAATTATGGTTTGGGGCTGAAATATTACATTTAAAGTAGGGATGTCCCGATCAGGTTTTTTTGCCCTCGAGTCCGAGTCATTTGATTTTGAGAATCTGCTGATACCGAGTCCCGATCCGATACTTTCGATACATAAAAAATAAAGAAAAGGAAGAAACAGTTCCAGAATGTTCCTTATTTTTTATTTAATTACCTTTTTATTTTAATTTTTAACAACACATCACTTCTGTGAGGTAGCTTGAACAATCAAGTAATAAATTACATAAATTCTTCACTTTTGGACTTTATTGCAAATATAAAAAGTCTAATATAAAAACAGATAGCACTTCAACTTAAAATACCTGGCAGGGGTCTATTTTGCCTTGGCCCCAAAATGCTTAGATACGTCCCTGGGCATGGGACGGAGTTTTGAAGATGATCTGAACTGTATCAACTATTTAAATACTACATGCTGATAAGTTATTGCTTTATACAGGTTCAAACGTGTAGTGGGATCAATCTACCTACATTTTACTTTTTAAGAACTTTGTTTTGTTTTCTTGGTTTTTGTTTTCCCATCTTCCTTACTTCCGGATCGGGAAGTAAAGCCCGAGTCCCGATCACTCTGAAACCACGTGATCGGGGCCGATTTCCAATCATGTGATCGGACCGGGACATCCCTAATTTCAAGTAAGTTCCACTAAACTGCCACACTAATGATCACACATGTGTACAGCACCATTAGACACTCATCTATAAAGGTTATCAGCAAAAACAAGTTTATTTAGACATTACTTGCTCTTTAAGTCCCTTCTAACTCAAGATGGCCACCACACTGGCACAGATCTACAGGGGTACATTTATTTCTGTATCTATTATGTGAAACATTTGCTTTTCTCGTTCATACCTAAACATTGTGTCTTAGTTTCCTTAGAAGAAACACTGACACAATAAGTCATTTCATAGTGCTTTGTGGACATTTTGACTATGTACTGATTCTCACATACGTCCACGAAGATCCTGCCTATACCTTTTGCCCTTTCTTTGACCCCAATGTAAAGTTTTCTAGATCCGCCACTGCTGCCAAGGTTACATTAGCAAAGACTAAAATAGCTACAGTCTGGTCAAATGCACAGATACTGAGCGATAATCTGAAATGCCAGTTGCTAGGAGTCATCCATAACTACGTTGACTGCTACCAGAGAGCTCCCAATCCTGCAGATTAAAATAAAGTCTCATATCGTTTCTAAAGCGCCATAAAATCCATGAAAGACGGTTGTTGCATTGTGTAATCTTATTTGTCCATTTTTCCTGGTTTATGTGACCCGTTAAACTCGGAACCAGATGTAGTAAAATAACACATGGAACTGATTTAGTTGGTGTCTCACACACCTGTCGGGCTGAAATCTGTGCTCAAACTGCTGCTTAAGCGTCGTATTCCACTACGTTTGCTCAGCCAGGAATATTTTTCTTTAGCCATGAAAAAAAGAACAGATGAGTGTGTGACTGCCTTCGTTCTTTCGTTTTTCATTTCCCTGTGTAAACAATGTTGTGTTGCAGGAATATCACTTTTCTTGGATGTGAGGGTAAATTTTTCTTTCATGCCAAGATTCCCTGAAACTCATACTGAGAATGACACACACACACACACACACTTGCACACACACACCGCGCGCTCGCAGTCAGCAAGAGCCTTAACAGCTGAGACACCTTTGATGAAACGAGCTAAAAAGCCTTTGATGTTGTGCGATATTATGAGACTGATTCCAGCTGCTGCGTGAACTTCAAGGCCGTCCTCCTACGACTTCTCCCTCCAAATTAGAAATGGCATCTGTACACCTCCCTTCTTCTTAAACAATCACACTTGCTGTTTTCCTCTTGTTTGTCTGCCGCGTAACATATTTGTTCCATTATGTACAGCTCACCGTGGGGGTTGAACACCATCCAACTGTGGCTGAAAAGAATTGCATCAGAATACTGGAAGCTCTGGCACGGCTAAATGTTTAATTGTCAAATTATTTCTCTCCAAGAAATGGGAATGTGTTGGAGGGTTTGGAGCATGAGCACACTGGGACACAACAGAAGAAATAGAAATGATCGGCATGTTTAGTTAGAATTAGCTAAATTAAAGTACTCTGAGGGGACTTGAGCTCATTTTTGCATTCATGTTCAGTTTTTGTATCTCAACGAGATATTTTGCAGACTCGGCTTAGGAGAAGATAAAGTGGGCAGTTGGAGGACAAAAGAAGTTTCAAGCATGAAAAATAAAAACTAAGACTATGAAAGTCAAGTCTTTAAGAACCAGAGAAGCTTTTGAACAGGTCCTGAGAGGGCCTTCATTTCTACCATCTTCTGGGTAAGGTTACCCGACCTTCCCAGCATGCATTTCACCGGGCTGTCCCAAAAAGACTATTTCAGGGATCAACGGGGTTCCTGAAATGTGGCATGTACTCGGATATAACCCGTGGAGTTGCAGGGCGGGGATCCTGACTGGTTATAACTCAGTGGGACAGGGGTCACCGACCTTTGTGAAGGCGAGTGCTATCAAGCCACGCGAAGGGCTACCAGGTGGAAACAATAGAGACCCTTGAACTAGAAAACATAAGCTTCATGTATAATAAACGTTTGAAGAGTTGGAAGAGCTGTAGGCGAAGCAGAATGGAAGGAAAAGATTGACGCCATTTCCAAACTCCCAATGAGAAAATAAATTGGAAATCTCATAAAGCCATAATTTACTCCACTTTATGGTCTCACCCAGAGCGCCTTAAAAACAGTGCTTCTGATGGTCATTGAATGCCACTGTTACACCACACATCCACCTAGCCTGACCAGCCAGCTCCATGCTTCCTTATGGGAAGAATAGAGGACGAGTCCAGCAGGCCAGGCTTAGGCTTGGTTTATGCTTGACGCATTTACTTCCCACTTGGTGACACGGCTCGCGGATGGAACGCGCTTCACTACTTGCAGCGTTTTTGGTTCATGCGGCTTGTCTCTGCGGTGAGCCAATATTCTCCCAAACTGTAGGGGGCAGCATGGAGCTCTACGCCATGCATCCAACACTACACCATAGTAGAAGGCGAAATTACTGTTGTTTACAACAGTTGTTAATGAAAGTTGAGAGCCAACTCAGCTCTTTTAGAATTGGTGGAGTGTTCTTGTTTGCACCAGGATCACCGTTTTTCCGTTTGTTCCCCTTCCTTGCCTTCACATATCGGTCCCTCATGTTTTTCCAGCATTTTTTAACAGCGTCCTCGTCTTTTCCGACAGTGCGAGCTATTTCTCTCCAAGAATTATTAACAACATGTTGATCACGGTGATCTCTGAGAGCTGAATCATACAAATGTCTGTATTTACGAACCTCTGCCATACTAGTTCTTGCCAGTCCGCCATGTTTTTCCGCGTTCGACCATCCGCGTGGTTAGAAAATTTCCTAGATGCGCAGTGCAGAAAGTTTGGGCCGTGCGGAGGCACGGTGGAGGGGCGTGGTTGTCAAAATGACGCAATTTTGCCACACGGAGCCGTGCGAACCTCACGGATGTGTCAAGCATAAACCAACCTTAACACCCCCCACCCCACCTGACCCTCTTTTGAATGGATTAAAACTTCAGTTGCAAATCTACAAAACAAGCCAACTTAAACATTTTTCTTCATGCCTCCTAACAACGTTCTAACAATGTTTAGCTTTAAACAGCGTGAACCAACCAGCTCATAACTTAAGAATTGCTCTGCTGCATCTAGAGAAACCGTTAACTTTGGTAAACTTCATAGACTTAACCTCTTAGGTTGATGTTTTTCAGGTCGGCTGCTGGTAAAGCCTAAAGAGTCTGTTGCAGGTTGATGCCTAGAGTTGGCAGTTCATTGGGCTACGACTTTTGGCGACACAGAAACGAGGAAGATATTTTATAATAGACAAGGACACAAAAATAGACGTCAATTCTAAAAACAATAAATGTTACGTTGATTCATCAATTCTAACTAATTTTTTATTCACATCAGGGTTTTTTCTTGAAAATGAATTTTGTTTAGAAGGTTGAAATGCAAACAAAAACTACTATATTGAACATTTACAGCAGTACAACAATGCACTGAGTGATTTTCTATTTTTCAGGTGTGCCTCCTTGTGATGAAGCCATTACAGGTGCCTCCTACTATCAGGAAACAGCAGTCCAGCTCTAATCTTTTTATGAGCGATATGCTGTTTTTAATGAAAGCCCTCGCAGCTCCCTACAATCAGCTGGCCATATCAGAGCTTATATTTCATCCTGCTATTGTGATGTCATCACCAGGCGCGGCCGTAATACATAATTCCCCCCGCGTTATGACAAACTGTGGCCTAAGGCCAGCAAGGTGTATGAGCGCTTTTGGGCCCACGTCAATTCCGTGCCATTTGTGCAGCAACAATCGCTCTCGGCCTGTTGGTGGATCAAATGAAACAAGACCCGGCATCAACAACAAACAGGTCAGGGCTATTTGAATAACAAGTGAATAAGTCAAATGAATGGTTTCACAGCAGCAGATGCATGGATTATCCGTTACAGACACCACTCCCCTCCCTCGCTGCCACACAGCTCGACAACAGCTCGTTTACTCCGTTTCTTATTAAACTGATGCTGGAATAGTTAGACCAGTGTCTTACAAGATTTAAAAGAATGAATCAATCAGCAATGGATGTAAACATCAAAAGAAATTCAGCTTTAACTGTAAAGTCTGTCAAATTAATATAGAGAAAGTGATTAAACCCTCTAAAGCACGAAATATGAAATAACAAATCTACTTTATAAAACTGAACCGTTTATTGGCTTAGGTTAATATAATATATAATGATCCATTTTATTCGACAAAAGTAATTATACAACAATATAACTGAAATAAATAAATAAATTTGGCCCTTTCCACTTGAAGACCCTCCACCAGAGGGCAGTAGACATGCATATGACTGGATATGGCAGGTTTCTGATGAAGGTACTAATCCTGATACTTTATCTAAATGCTTCAAGAACAGAGGTGGTTTGATGTGAGTTTGAGACAATAACATAAGTTTTTTTTTTCTGAATTTAGCATAAACAATATTTTGGGCCGTCAATTTTTGACTAAAAGTTGTTTTTTCCCTTTAAAGACCAAGTTCACACATTTGCAGTGGTCTCTAATATGAATGAATAATGTGTGAGATGATCTATGTGAAGAAGGAAGCTCTGGCGCTCCTGTTTCAGGAAATAAAAGTGAGCCAGAGGAGAGGTGAGCTGGAGACGTCAGGATTTGGAGTCTTACCCCTTCTTTCCACAGGAGCCGTCAGCAGCATTTTACTGCAGCAGCACGTCATAGCTGCTGATAGGAACCGCTGTGGTCAACAGAACCTTTTCCACCAGAGCCGTCAGCAGCGCGAGTCGGCCGCGTCTCAGGAGCAGCATGTTGTGGCCCTTATGGGCCGGTTCTATTTTCTACGCGCGACGCCTCTGAAACGGGTCAAGTTTGACATTTTTGGGGAAGGAAAGACAGGAAATCGGCCGCGGAAACAGAGCGAAGCTCCCGAGATTTTCAAAATAAAGAAACGTACTGCCTTCCGGTTGCTTTACTTTAAAAAAGTTACTAACTGTGCGGCCCCGTGAGAAGTTATCACCTAGCTAGCGGTCTCCTTTGTTTTTCAGGTCCGTATTGGCGATTATAAAACGGACAGAACATAAAACACAAACCTTTTGGAGCCATATTATAGTTTTCTCCTGCTTGTTGTTGTGTTTACTGACGAAGTCACTTGTGTCACTTCGTGCTCGGTCGGTGACAGCTGCTCCCCTGCTGCTTCGCGACTCTTGGGAAGGGCCAAGCAGCAGCTCATCCGAGCAAGACGTGCTGCTGCAGTAACGTGCTGCTGACGGCTCCGGTGGAAAGAAGGGGTTACTTCCTGATGTTTGGACATCTCGTCACTGATTCGCTGGCTAACAGGAACAAGACTCTACCAAGGACTCTTTTCTTTCTTGATGTTGTATCTCCACAAATAAGGAGTTTGTATCCTTGTTGAAGAGTTGCTATGCTAACAGTTAGCTTCTACTAGGGTGATATAGCCATCATGGTATAGATGATGTTTTTACCTTGCTAACAGTTAACAGGTCTACACATTGGACCATGCATGGAACTGTGTCATCAGTGAGAAGAACGCAGGCAGCAGAGAATGGTGTCGCCCTCCTTCAGAAGGAAGTGATGCCATCATTAGCGACTAGCTCTGAAGAAGATCGCAGGAGGGATCAAAACTGTTCGCAAAGTAAAAAAAATAATAACTTCCTGTGTTTACAAAAAAGAACTGAAAGCGTTTAGAAGAAAATTACAGAATGAATGTACAGAAGATGGTATAGAGCTGGAGTGCCCAATCCTGGTCCTGGAGGGCTGGTATCCAGCAGGTTTTAGGTTTAACTCTGCATTAGCACACCTAAATTCAATCAGCGGGTGATTAGCAGGCTTCTGCAGAGCTTTGTGAGCTGCTGTACAAGTGATTCAACCTCCAAATCGAGTGTGTCGGAGCAGAGAAACCACAAAACATGCTGGATTCTGGCCCTCTAGGACCAATATTGGGCACCCCTGGTATAAGGGACTCCACCTCAATAATGATTGATGGAAGACAACTACAGCTATGCGTAGAAACAAGCGTCCACTAGATGGGGCTGTCTCATTTATTACATCATGTGACTCGAGGTGGTACAGCTTCTTAAAGGGTCATCAATGTCGCCAACCTGCACACATCTTTTCCTTTTTTTTTTATTATTGAATTTATTGCCATGGAAAAAATTATACCGTATAGAGTCAGAAATTTTGATAGCGACACATTTTTGATTTATTGCCCAGCGTTAGCTTCTACTAGCCGAGACGCTCGCTGCTCTCCGGCGCTGAACCAGCAACGGTCTTCCCCGTCGTGAGCCAAAATGGGTGGATCCACGAACGTTAAGCA
Organism: Nothobranchius furzeri; assembly: GCF_043380555.1. Taxonomy (NCBI): domain Eukaryota; kingdom Metazoa; phylum Chordata; class Actinopteri; order Cyprinodontiformes; family Nothobranchiidae; genus Nothobranchius; species Nothobranchius furzeri. Next base: position 2,513,089 of record NC_091759.1, on the reverse strand, counting down.
ACAGTGCGTAGATCTGCCAGGCTTTTCTGAATCGAGTATTTCACCAGAAGCTGATGCAGGAGATGGGATTGAAAACTATTTCCACATTTATCCTGCACATTAAAATCAGAGTGACCAGTCATATGTCAATAACAACAAATGCTTTCCTAGTGAACTTGGTCTTTAATGTTTCTACGTGAAATCTCACCATATTAACAGGTTTCCATCTTCTGGTATAGGGCAGCTCTTTGGGGAGCATTTTGTAGAACACACACACACACACACACACACACACACACACACACACACACACACACACACACACACTCACACTCACCCTCACTCACACTCACGCGTATCATTTATACCTATATGGTGGCATCTGTGTAAGTCTTATAAGAAGTAGTTCAAAGCTGTTTGAAACTATTTACTACCTTGCATTTCCATATTATACTGAATCAAAATCCTCATGTTTCATGATACAGCCACAAAATATTACATATAGGTTACAGTTAGATTAGTGGAGTATAGGCCAATCTTCATGCCTTGATGCCAGACATGACTAAATATGTGGTAAGTACACATTCCTGGACTGATTTTACCAGATATCTGTACGGTCACAGGCAAACAGGCCACAATAAGTAAAGTGCATGAACTAATAACTGAGAAAAGGAAACAAAAGTAATAAATTATGTGATCAACTCACCTTGGCGTTGATCTTAACTGAACCCATGTTCTAGCTCCATGCCTTATAAGCTCCATCCATGGTCGCTGTGGCAACAGGTTATATCCAAAGTTGTCAATCCAATGTTTTACTGGTTTCCAAAACCAAAACATTTATTGTTTTTTCAAAAAAGCAAAACATAAACATTCCCAGGAGTTGATTGTTGTAGTTGTCGATGATGCTGGCAGATCCAAACCTCCCACAGCTGAGTCTCATCAGGTCAATCAAGGAGCACATTTCAGATGGTGCATTCAGGGCTGCAGGACATCCCAGCGTTACATCGTCTCTCAGCAAAACCGCTCTCAGTACACATGAATGGAATAAAATAAATACATACTCATGTCGTCGATTCAAAACGTAGCGATCAGATAAAAATCCTAAATCACAATTCTTCTAATTTGAACCATATTTTTAAAGATTTTTTGTTCTTGTGAAGCATTTTGTAATTTTTATCTTGAGAGGCACTATACAAAAGATCATTTTCTTTCTTTCTTTCTCTTTAATATACTTTAGTCAGAGCTAAACTGAGTTATTTTTAAGTTTTGCATTGATTCAAACGTCCAAATAGCTGAAAAGTACGTAAAAATATGTGCTTATGTAGAATAAAAAACAAGAAGATTAAAATATGAAAAAAGATTTATGTTATTGCAAAATTCTTCAGAAGATTTTATCAAATTAACCGGATTTTTGCTTTAAAATGTGGATTTTTGGTCAAATTAAATGTAAAAACGGCATTTAATATAAGTGAAATGTTATTCCCTGATTTAACACCGGGAGTGATGCAGGCGTGTTGCTCGCAGCGAGCCGGCCCCGCCCTCCTCTCTGCCTCCCTCAGATCCAGAAATCTTTATCTGCTACATGATGCATGAAAGCACACTGTCTTCTCATACAACTTTACGTGACCCCTGACCTCATCTGCACAGATGCAATATGACCTAGCTGCCACCATCCATTCTGGACTGTGGAGTGGATTCAATGAATTTTTATTAAGGTCCACGTGCGTGTCACTTGGTCCGGCTCTTTCTTTCCATGCTGATCGCTACCAAAGTGCTTTGGAAATGCATCAATTGAAGATGTTGCCATCGGACAAAAATATATATTTATATTCTGCAGACTTGTTCTTCATCTTTGTGTGATATTCAGAAACGAGAAGGAAAATCTGCCGTGTGGGTGGTACATATTGTATTTTGGGGTATATTTGTTGTCTTGCTTTAGGTAACAATTCCAAAACTGTTTTGATTAGCAGATTTTCAGCCAGGCTTCTTGGCAAACTAAAGAGAGATATTTGAATTCCTGTTCTTTGTCCATTTTGGCCGCTTGTGCTGAAAATCTGGCATAGTCTTTTATTAAAACCCTCCCGTGTGTCCAAACTGGTTTCGTCCAATTCGGATCCGTTTTAGCCTTTCTTCTTCAGTTTTTTTGGACAAACTTTTATTTTTTATTTTATTTATTTTTTTCTTCATTTTTTTGCAGATTTGCAACAATTTGCTTTCTGCAACGGCACACCTGCTAACTGCATGGTGATTTTATGGTATAGTGCTTGAATGATGGCTTCTAAAGTCGTCACTCTGTGTGTGTTCATCTACCTCAGTCGGTGTTTTTCCCTCAGAGGCCTCTCAGATTGTCAGAGTCAGGCAGCAGCTATACGTTCCCCAGAGGGAGTCCAAATATCCAGGGAATCAGGCGTCATTTAGCCTGGAAGAGCTTTTTTCTCCGCAGCACGCCGCATTGCCTTTTATTTCCTAATATCCATTCCACTCTCCATCCTCAAAGCTGCACAAACAGTCAACCTCATTAAAGAAAAGGATCTGGTTTGGGTTTTCTGACCGCCTTTCTCTTACAGAAGCAGTTTTTTATGTTTGGATTTTTAGCTTTTTGTGTTTTTCAGAATTTATTGACTATTTATATAGGTTTAGCCAAAAATTTTAATCACTAATTCAAAAATGCTATTTTATTTGTTAATAATCTGGACAAAATCAAGACAAACTCTGGACAAAATCTAGACAAAATCTGGACAAAATCTGGACAGAATCTACACAAAACCTGGACAGAATCTATACCAGATCTGGACAAAATCTGGACAGAATCTACACAAAACCTGGACAGAATCTATACCAGATCTGGACAAAATCTGGACAGAATCTAGACCAAATCTGAACAGAATCTACACAAAATCTGGACAGAATCTATACCAGATCTGGAAAGAAACTAGACCAGATCTGGACAATATCTGGACAGAATCCAGACAAAATCTGGACAGAATCTACACAAAATCTGGACAGAATCTAGACAAAATCTGGACAAAATCTATACCAGATCTGGACAAAATCTGGACAGAATCTACACAAAACCTGGACAGAATCTATACCAGATCTGGACAAAATCTGGACAGAATCTAGACCAAATCTGAACAGAATCTACACAAAATCTGGACAGAATCTATACCAGATCTGGAAAGAAACTAGACCAGATCTGGACAATATCTGGACAGAATCCAGACAAAATCTGGACAGAATCTACACAAAATCTGGACAGAATCTATACCAGATCTGGAAAGAAACTAGACCAGATCTGGACAATATCTGGACAGAATCCAGACAAAATCTGGACAGAATCTATACCAGATCTGGAAAGAAACTAGACCAGATCTGGACAATATCTGGACAGAATCCAGACAAAATCTGGACAGAATCTACACAAAATCTGGACAGAATCTACACAAAATCTGGACAGAATCTATACCAGATCTGGAAAGAAACTAGACCAGATCTGAACAATATCTGGACAGAATCCAGAAAAAATCTGGACAGAATCTAGACCAAATCTGAACAGAATCTACACAAAATCTGGAGAGCATCTAGACCAGATATGGAAAGAAACTAGACCAGATCTGGACAATATCTGGACAGAATCTACAAAAAATCTGGACAGAATCTAGACCAGATCTGGAGAGAAACTAGACCAGATCTGGACAATATCTGGACAGAATCTAAACAAAATCTGGACAAAATTTCAACTAAACCCAGACAAAATGATTTGCTGTGTTTTAGTCTAATTCTGTCCATTTCTTCATCCTTTTATCTTTTACTTTCTGCTCTTCATTTTCTGTCAAATATTGAATGAAAATTTAAAGCTTAAAAGAAGCGTTTGGTGTTTAGTGGCTTTGATGTGACAGTTGTCATAGTAAGTACTTGTTTCATCTTTTTTTATTCCTCTAAAAGGCATCAAACAACATCTAAAGTACAGAAATGTGTTTTTCCGCAACATTTTACAGACTATTTATTTTTCTTTGTTATTACTGAAGAAAACTTCAGTAAAGATTAAACATCACACCCGTTTTTTTATGCCTTCCTTGCCTCAACCTACACTTTCAATTTATTTGAAAACTAACTAATTTTCTGAGTCACTTAAATGAATCAAATAATAATAATAATTCAACATTAACTTCCAAAAGCAAGTTTTCATCTTTGTTTTTTAAGCTAAGAATGACATCGTGGTGAGAGTTTTGGACTCTGTGAGTGTATGGGAGTTGAAACATTTTGAAATCAGCTGCTTGAAACCAAATATCACGTAATGAAAAATGTGGGATTGTAAATGCAATTATTAAGCCCTCTTTAAAGAGCGACTCAACCCAAAATTGAAGACTTTTTAAATGTAAAACTCAGAGTGATGATCACATTTAAATAAAAACAAATAAAAATGGTTTCTGTTTATTTATTTGGCAGATGCTTTTATCCAAAGCGACTTACAATTTATAACCTATAGGGCATGTTGTGATCTGTGGGAGAAACCGGAGTACCCGGGGGAAACCCACGCATGCATGGGGAGAACACGCAGCTCCACGCAGAAAGGCCGCAGCCGAGCCGAGTTTCGAACCTGCAACCTTCGTGCTGCGAGGCAACAGTGCTAACCAATGCGCCACCATGCAGCCCAGTTTCTCTGTGAATTTGGTGTTTAAATTATTTTAAAATGATCACAGCTGTTTAAAAATCTGAAATTTTCATTGGTCATCAAAACCCAAATCAGTGCATTGCTACTAGTTTGGGAATGACCAGTTAAAGAGTCCAGATGGAGTATTAGGATTAGTACCTTCCAGTGGTGCTGCATGGTTACCATGTGGCCCCAAGCTAGACTTGCTAGTTGGCACACACTAAGGTAAATGGTAACTGCCCTGTTATTAAATTGCACTTTCTAGAGTTCTACCCCCCAAGGCTCTTTACAACTAGTAAATATGCTGTCGTTTCTCATCACAAGTAAGGTGGTGGAATTGCGGCGCAGATAACGTTCTCTGACTGAGAATCTCTTGAGCATGAAGGGGTGGTGGTGTTATTTTACTGTCTCACTACTGTTGTGGTTCTGACTTAAAGGTTTGCTCGGCCTTCTGGGGCCCCCTGGTGGCTTAGTGGGGTTTTATGCAGTTGTCTGCCTTGCCTATTGGCACGCAGCACCTTCATCAAATTTCTGCAATTTTAAGTTATATATATATGTATACTGCCCTCTGGTGAAAGACGACAGCTTTCCAATTAGATTTATTATTATTATTATTATTATTATTATTATTATTATTATTATTATTATTATTATTATTATTATTATTATTATCAGGGTCAGATTTAGGACTGAAGAAGATCCGGGGCTTAACACGTGCGCGTGCACACACACACACACACACACACACACACACACACACACACACACACACACACACACACACACACGTAACACGCACTAGTCTTTTCATAAAGCATTCGGGGCTTGAGCCCAAGAAGCCGAGCCTAACGCCGCCCCTGATTATTATTATTATTATCATTATTATTATTATTATTAGGAACACAAAGGAGATACTGGCAGACATGGAAGTGGATCAAGGTTGTTAATTTAAGCAAAGACAAGGAGCTGAGAAATGAAGGCCGGCTGCCTGCGTTGTTACTCTGTTGTGCTTAGGGAATTTTTGACATTTAGTAACAGGGCCAGTTTGCATGCAAACATCAGAGTTTCAGCGCGTAACCGTAGCAGGTTCACGGTAAACTTTGGCTGACTTGAGGCATCCACCTGTGCAGCACAACGACATCTTTTAAAGCACAGAAACTTTTAAATTGCTCAGATAACTTCAGGACGAAGAACCCGACCTTTTCCCCCACAAATAGTAAATCATCATAGTTTCTTGAGCTAAATGTAGGTTATTTATGAAAGTAATCTACAAAGGTAAGGTAATCCTCAGATATGAAGCCCTAAGAAATGTTAATTATGTTAATAACTATTATCTTAACGTTCAGACACAATACAAAAATTAATCTAATTTTAAGTTGGTTTCTACCAAGCCCCCACAATGCGGGACAGAAATTGAGTCCAATGCGGAAGTGAAATAAATTGCAGTTCCACCCTCATCCACTGGGGGCTGGTGACAGAAGCGAGCAAATCCTCATTGACTCCCATGTTAAACATACCAATTTCACACAGAAATAAACATGTTTACAGCCTGGTTCCAATACATGTTTTTGGTTTAAATGATCTAGTTTACACTCATGACAACTCTGAGGGGAGTGAATTTTTTTTCTCACTCTTCTGTTTAAGTGTATTAAAAGCCTAAAATTCTGTATAATTAATGAGCATCAGACCCACATGACCACAGAGCTAGCTCCGTGGAAAGGCCTCAGTCTGAGCCTCGGCCTTGACTGAAAACTGTTCCGTCATTTTCAGTCTCTCAACTTAGACCATTAGTTGTAGCGTTTGTGCGTTCTTTTTAGGATATTTTTTGTGCAATTGTTGGACAAAATGACTTGCTGTGGTATTAATTGCACTAATTGAGCGTCCAAGGAGTCTCCACTTCATTTTTTTGGTAAGTAAAATTATATTTATGTATTTTAGGTCACTGCCGAGCTGAGCTTAGATTTTAATATGTACTGTTTAACCATGAAATTTAAATGTAACAGGGTCAAACCCAGTGCATTTAACATAATGCTGCGCTTTAGAAAATGGGTTGAAATATAACATGTTGGTGGAGCTGGGTTCCCACTATCGGCTTGTGGAGGTCTCGGAGACCTCTGTGTTCCACCCGGTTTTACCCAGCGGTCAGCCCGGCGTATCTCTGACTCAGAAGCTCTGGTGTTGTGCACAGTTAACTCCGGTTGTAGCTAGGTTGCTACCTCCGTTAGCTTAGCTCCCACCTCCGTGTTAGCTTTGGGTTAGCTTCAGGTTAGCTTGTAGCTAGTTCGACCTGGTGTCGTCAGTTGATCCCAGCCTTACAGCCCCACCCTCAGCTCCACCTCTCTTCCTTTTTGTGGAATTGTCTGGGTTTGACGGAACCTGTGACACGGTCAAAATGGCGGTGGTGGCCACCTCCCATTTCCCCTCAAAAACGTGTTATTGGAGCCTATGGAAATGAATTGTCCAGTATGTATGTCAATGGTTTCCACTAAAATGTTGGTTGTTACATAACTTTTTTTCATTTATGGAGCAAATAAAAAAAAGTGTGTTCCACTTAAAAATCCCCCTCTTATGCAAACAACAGATCCTTTAGAAACAATAATTTCACTCCACAAATAATTTTTTCCATACCTTCATTTTTTAGGTTATGTTCAATTTTCACTGTTTTACTAACTGGTGGAATCTTTACAAATGTTTTAGTTGTGTAATTTTGTTGTTTTGTCTTACTAACCAGACTGCATGAAAACTCTAAACTACACTTTACCATCTGTATAAAAATTAACTGGTTTCAGTTTTTCATTTTAAGTAATTTTATCATAAATCATTATAGAAAATTGATATTCTCTTTCTCTAATCAGGGAAAACGTTTCACATACGTCGCTCATAGGCATCTTAAGACTAGCTACTGGTACTACTGTTTGACTTTGTGGTCTCCATGGTTACTGAATAATGTGGTTACAGCTGTAGCAAAAGGGTTGAGCTTTATCTCCATGTCCTAACTAACAAATCAATATTAAATTCATAAAATTGTGAGGAGGACGGTAGCGAGCTGGAAGGACAACACTTCATAGCTGCAGATCTACAGTTTCCTCAGGAGGGTTGCAGTGAGCTGGTGTCTCCAGCAGTCTTCAAGCAAGGACAAGGACGCTCTGGACGCTCCGGTCCATCACAGAGACAACCAACCAGTCCAACGCATTCACATCTAGGCAGAGCCGGATGAACGCAAAGGCAAAGTAGGCACGTGCCTAGGGCCTGATTGGCTGGATGGGGCCCAGACAGAGGAACAAAATTAAAAATAAATAAATTAAATATTAAATGTACATATGTCCTGTGATAGAATTTGTAGATAGGACTCCTATCTACAATTTGTTTCAATATTTATTAATTAATTTAAAATAGTGACAATGTTTATCTTAACCATAGACCGTTTCATTGGCTACGTCACATTAAGGCACCACCCAATTAAGGATGTCAGAGAAGCGGTCAGAGTCAGAGCGGGACACAACAAAGCTAGCAGGTGTTTCTGAGTAGGCTAACTTTCACGATGCTTTCGGGTGCGGCAAAACGTTAAAAAATAAAAAGAAATGAGGAACAAAAGAAGAGACAGCGGGGGGCTTTACAGAAGTTTCTGTCGGACTGCTCGGGCAGCCGTCCGACAGCTGTGAACCTGCTCGAGTCAGCAGTGCCAGAGGCCGGCTAAAAACGCAGCCTGCCAAGTGTAGTCCATTTATTTAATCCGGCTCTGCATCTAGGGACAATTAACCTAACATGCATGCTTGTATTTTGGTCTTTTGGAGAAAACTGGAGTACCCAGAGAAAAAGCATGCATGCTTGGCTGCAGCTGGGATTTGAACTTTGACCTTTTGGCTGTGAGGCAACAGTGCTACCAACTCCACCACCATGCAGTCAGAGGAATGTAACCGACTGCACATCAAGATCTGTCTTTTTAATGAAGCCCAAACATTCTGGATCGTCCCTTCAGAGTTTGTGCCACACTTCTCCAAAATCAAAGGGAGAAGAGGGAAAAATGTGTGGAATAAACTCACGACTAGGCTGAAAACAAAACTGCATCTCTTTTAAAACCAAAATAAGAAGAGATAAGTTATCTAAGAAGCTGCTGGTGTTTTCTGTATGTGGATATGGTGAATGAGTCCGAGTCCAGGGGGAACCGTTTCAAGGTCATTCAGCAGACATAATAATGTCCTCCATTGCTTATCTTCTCTCAATCCTTGTATCACATCTGACAAAGAGAAAATAGCCGCATTCTGTGTACAGTACAGCACACACTCAGTAATTTAGCTGCTATGAGATACAGATAACCCCAGAAACCACAGGTAACACACAAACAAATCACAAGAAGTTCACTTTATCAGCAGCCAAAGGAGACCTGGCAACCTGTCTCCGTGCTATTGTTAATCGTTCTCCGTCTCTCTCCAGCCTCCACCTGTCTTCCCCTTTTACTTCCTCCAATGATCCCCCCCTCTTCTCCTTCCTCTTTCCCTCTCTCTCTTTCCTTGAGGCCCACAATTTAATAACCTCAAGTGCTGTCAGAGGAAGCATTGAAACATGGCTTCTATAAAACATAACGGCCTTAATCAGAGTGCGCTGAGGATTCTCCCTGCCGCCGCTGACTCCCCTCCCTCCTCCCCCCCAATCCCCGCCTCTAATGAATTAATGTTGAAATATGCAGGGGCTCAGTAGTCATTAGATGTGCGTGGTGAGATGTGATTTAAGATGGCTGCCTTTATGAGGTGGAGCGGGACGGGATGAGCCTGGCTGGACATCCTGACTGACTGAGGAGGAAAATCAGGTCCACTCTTTGTTCTGAGTGATACGTTTCTGTCAGCCTTGTGTTGGTCCCTCTTTACAGGATCTCCTTTTGGATTAAGAGCTTCAGGTTTTAGGCGCGTGGGCTTTCCGTGACCATACATCAGTGATGATGCCTGACCTCTAATTTGGAGCCACAAGGAGAAGGGCTACATGTTGTTGCTTTGTTCCCATAAAGGTGCACAGCAAGTTTGTTGCCAGTTCCAGTATAATATTTTCTGTTTTTCTGCATGATTTAGAACCATATTTGTGTTATTATCTACTGCAAACGTGCAAGAAACCTAAAAAGTCTCACCTCACCTTCCTCCATTTATCCGGGGTCCAGGTCGCGGGGTCAGCATCCCAAGTAGGACCTCCCAGGAAATCTTCTCCTCGGCCAAGTCCACCAGCTCCTCATCTTAGACACCCAGGCGTTCCCTGGCCTCTCTAAAGATGTATTTCCTCCAGGTAGTCCTGGGTCGACCTGGGGGGCTCCTGCCAGCAGGACACACTCAAAACACCTCCCGAGGGAGGCATCTAGGAGGCATCCTGCCCAGATGCCCGAACTACCTCAACTGACTACTTTCGATGCGGAGGAGTAGCGACTCTACTCTGAGTCCCTCCCGGATGTCCGAGTTCCTCACCCTATCTCTAAGGCTGATCCCGGCCACCCTGCAAAGGAAACTCATTTCAGCCGCTTGTACCCACGTTCTCGTTCTTTCGGTCATCACCCAAAGCTCATGACCATAGGTGAGGATTGGGACGTAGATCGGCCGATAAATCGAGAGCTCCGTCTTCACCACGACAGATCGGTTCAGCGTCCGCATCACTGCGGACGCTGCTTCAATCCACCTGTCGATTTCGCACTCCCTCCTTCCCTCACTCATGAACTCTGAGATACTTAAACTCCTCCACTTGGAGGAAGGCCTCTCTCCCGACCCGAAGTTTGGCAAACCACCCTTTTCCAGTCGAGAACCATGGTCTCAGATTTGGAGACTAAAACCAATTAAAACCCTCCACTGGACATAAAGTTGACCTTTCCAGGAAATGCACAGTTGTAAAGCACCTCGGGGGGTTCTAGGACTCTGGAAGGAACATATAAATACAGGCAATTTATCAACTGACTCATGCTGAGTGGCTTTGACTCAGTGGGACGTCACCAAACAACCGGAATTTGTAAAATTGGAAATGTTATTGGCGAAGAAGAGTAAAGAAGTAGCATTTACTATAAAATCAGCGTTTCTAAATTCCCAACACCCAAAAATGTGGCGCAAATCCCTCCAAGATGTTGTCATTTCTGCTGTTTTGTGATCTCCTACAGACCAACATTACAAACAACACTTCTTCTGGTCACTAAAGCCTTTAATGTATAATGGTAAATGGCCTGTATTTGATATAGCGCCTTCTATAGTCCTGGAACCCCCCAAGGCGCTTTACAACACAATCAGTTATTCACCCATTCACACACACATTCACACACTGGTGGGGATGAGCTACGATGTAGCTACAGCTGCCTCGGGGCGCACTGACAGAGGCGAGACTGCCGAGCACTGGCGCCACCGGTCCCTACGATCACCACCAGCAGCAGGCAACGTGGGTTGAGTGTCTTCCCCAAGGACACAACAACAGTGAAAGACTGAGCTGAGCTCAAACCTGCAACCTTCCGATTACAGGGCGAGCACTTAACTCCTGTGCCACCGTTGTTTTAGTGTGACACAACTGCCCGCCCGTCCCCTAAATGAATAAAACATTTTTTTTGGGTTATTACCCCCTGTGCAGAAACCTAGTGTGGACGTCCTACAGACGTGGTCTGGACCGACGGACTCTAGACATGATCTGCACCTCCATGCGATGTTGACTGTTTGTAGGAAATGTCCGTGGGTGAATTGTGGTGGTGATCGGTGACGTCCCTCACTGCAGAAACGGTCGCAATATGAAAAGTCCTGAAAGGGCCGATTTTGTTTGAAGACGGCTGAGAGGACCGAGCCAGCGTGTTCCCCTGACACCTGTCTAGTGAAAACGCAGATCATAACTCCATGTTTGAGGACTCAAATGTACATTTAGGTTCCAAGTAGTGAAAGGCACAGCTACGTTCTGATTCGTCAAAATCAGGCGATGTCAACCATCCATCCAGTATCCATACCAACTTGTTCGCTTGGACCACGGAGGACTGGTGCCTAGCAGTCTTTGGGCAAACAGGTGAGGTACACCCTGGTCAGGTTGCCAGTCCATTGAAGGCGATCGTCAAATAATAATCCTCAAAGGGCCACGTTCGCAAAAATTGTGCGAGCTGGGAATTGCAGATGGATGGTGTTGGTCGGTCTCCTTAGGATCGGGGTGGGAGGTGCCGACTCCAGGCTAGACAGATGCAGGTCATCAGCTAGATCTGCCCCCCGGGCCGTGAGTTGGTGATCATTGCTCTAAATGTTAAGAAACTATGTCAGCATAACCAAAGGGATGAGCCAGAATAACCCAAGCTATTATAAGCTCTGCTTGAGACAAAGAATCCTTCCCAGCCTGATCAGTCCAGTCAAGAACGAGCCAATATAGCCAATTCTTAAGTAAAAATACAAAAAAAATCAAAGTGAACAATCAAAAAGCTCACTGATGTTTTTATTATGTTGTTGCCTGCCCTGTATTCCTAGTGTTAAAGCCGCAAATTATTCATCTGGCTGGCATGCACCACAGAATTATGAATCCATAATTCTTCTAAACAAGCTTTACCGTCAGACACGCTCCAAACTGAAACATGTTAAAGGAGAGCGCGCAACTTTTCTGAACGGTTTTTGACAATGTTTCATTAGAGCGAGGCAGGTCTGTAATTTATTTCCTCTTAGACTTCCTTTCTTAAGTCAAGATCACACGTTTGTGAGAGCTCTCATTCTGACGGTGGAGAGGAAATGAATGAATAAATAAACACTGCATTTCTTACGTTCACCAGCATGCAGTAAGAATAGCTCTAATTATCACAGGTGAATTAACACTTTCATTTTAGTGTAAAAAAATTAATTTTATCCCCTTAACAGCTAATTCCGGGGGGTGGGGGTGGGGGGGTGGTTAAAAGCAGAGAACAGGAATGGACGAAAAAGGAGGAAAACCCAACAGCGTGGACCACCAGGAGTGCTAATTGCTGCTTTCAAAGCTGAGGATCAGTGTTCGCCTTTCCACGAGAGTCCCACAAAGATTCTGTACTGAGACAGGACCTGGAATACCTGACCGTTTGTTTATTATTATTAAATATTTGTCCTGGAACTGCCTATTATACCACGTGTTTCTGGTTTAACTCAACAAACACTAATATTTTATTTTATTAGGCTGTGCTAACCCTTAGCGTTCCAGCGTCCCACCCATGGGACAAAACCCCATTGCGTTCATTAAACCTGGAAATTTAAGGGGTTGATAAACCAATGCTCTTCATTGGAGCACCTTGTTACCGAGCCACAACCCAGTCAGTGCCTTGTTTTCCTAACTTTTTATAAACTGAACCGTTCATGAAGTAGTTGAATGAGCGAATATCACAATTCTTTTTATCTGTAAATGGCACGGAACATTTAGAGATCAGTTATATTAGAGTAGCTGCTAGCTGGCATGTGAGCTAAAATTTACGTTTAAGATCCGGTTAGGTGACTAATGGCCAAAATAGTTGGTGATTCATCTACTATCAAAATAATCGTTTTTGGCAGCCCTAGTAATAAATGTAAATGTAAAAATTAGCTTAACGTGCAGAAAATTAACTGATTCGCTAACGGTGGTGATCTTTCACAGCCATGTTAAGGCAGTTTGACTTTTAAAGGTGCAATATGTTAGCTTGTCATTCTATATATGTGAATATAGAGTCTGGCCACGGCCCATTGACTGCTCTCAGTTGTGGGCGGGATCTACGGTTGTTTTTCAAACTGTCTCCACATGCTATTGGATAACAAACAAAGAGACATACTCACCGCTATGGACGTCAGTCAAACAGGCAGTCCGCCATACTCAGTCAAAGGACATGCAAATACATCCTTTTTCTAAATAAGCTTAAGTACTTCTATCTGCTTTCGGGTCAAAGAAAATCCCAAGTCAAAACAGTCCACAGGTGAAGCCAAAACTGCCACCATCTTTGTTTTTTCAGTAACATCCCACCCACAAAAAGAGCGCAGTGATTGGATCGCTACAGATGTCAGTGATCGGGACAGTCCGCCATACATTGTCAAAAAGAAACAAACCAAACTGGCAGAGTGCTGTGATTGGCCAGCCACCAGACTGGCTGGGGTTGCAGAGGTTCCAATGGAGGGTTGCTAGACCAACCTAGATTCCTAGGATAGCAATATGTAAGAATAAAGTGAGTATGACATCTTGTGGTCAACTTTAGAAGAAGAAGAAAATATAATTTCTATAGCGCCTCTCAAGATGAAAATCACGAGGCGCTTCACAAAAACAAAAAAATGTAAAAATATAAAAAAGAATTTAGAAAATGGTTACAAATATATTTTAAATGGGCAAAAAATAGACTATTGTGATTAAAAAATGTTAAGAAAGAAAGTGACTAAGAAAGAGGGAAATCAGTGGATCCTGAGGAAGGTGGAATAGGTGGGGAGAGCAGAATAAAGAGAGAGTGGTGAAGAAGGTCATACAAAAGCCAGCTTGAACAAGTGAGTTTTCAGCTGTTTTTTAAAGGAGACCACTGAGTCCACTGATCTCAGGCTCAGGGGGAGAGAGTTCCAGAGTCTGGGGGCCACATCAGCAAATGATCTGTCACCTTTGGTCTTTAGCCTGGTGCTGCACAACCAGTAGGCTTTGATCACTGGACCTCAGGGACCTGCTGGGGGTGTAGGGACTAAGAAGATCACCAATGTAAGATGGTGCTTGTCCATGTAAGGCCCTATAGACCAGAACCAGGATCTTGAAATGAAACCTGAAGTTGACTGAAAGACAATGAAGCTGAAGAAGAAGCGGGGTGATGCGTGTGTGTTTGGAGGACTTGGTCAGAAGCCGAGCACAGGCATTCTGAACCACCTGTAGACGGTTCAGGGAGGTTCTGCTCAGACACGTGAAAAGAGAGTTACAGTAGTCTAAGCGTGAGGAGATGAAGGTGTGGATAACTGTCTCAAGTTCAGAGTGGGACAGAATGGGACTCAGCTTAGAAATGTTCCTGAGATGGAAGAAGGAAGAGCGAACAAGAGAACTGACATGAGAATCCAGGGTGAGAGCTGGGTCAAAGGTCACGCCAAGATTCCTGACAGAAGGTTTGGTGTGGGAAGCAAGCTGACCAAGAGAGTCTCTGACTTTGGGAACCAGCTAGTCTGGGGCACAGATGAGGATCTCAGTCTTATCTTCATTCAGCTGTAGAAAGCTCCCAGCCATCCAGGTTTTAATAAAGTCTAAGCAGGTGTGTAACAGCTGCAGCTTAGATATCTCATGGAGATGTACAGTTGGATGTCATCTGCATAAAGATGGTAGGAGATTCCTTTGAAGGAGCTCAGGATGTGCTGAAGAGGAAGCAGATAGAGGAGGAAGAGCAGAGGCCCCAGTACAGAACCTTGTGGGATACCATGGGTAATTTAATTCAATTCAAAGATACTTTATTAATCCCAGGAGGGAGTTGGTGGAGGACCTAAACTTGGAGACGGATACAGAAAAGGAGTGCTCAGAAAGATAAGAGGAGAACCACTTCAGAGCAGTTCCTGATAGGCCTACCCAGTCTCTCAGCCTCTCCAGTAGCAGGTGATGGTCAACAGTGTCAAAGGCTGCAGTCAGGTCCAGCAGGACCAGAACAGAACAGTCCCCTGCATCACTGTGAGTCAGAAGGTCATTAGAGACCCTAAGAAGAGCTGTTTCACTAGAATGAGCTCTACGAAAACCTGACTGGAAGCTATCATAGATGTTATGTTCATCAAGAGCAGCTGTGAGTTGTTTAGCCACAACCTTTTCCAAGATCTTGGAGATGAACGGAAGTTTAGAGATGGGTCTGAAGCTGCTATGGAGAGAGGGGTCAAGACTCGGTTTTTTAAGAAGTGGGTGGATTACAGGGTTCTTAAAGTAAGTAGGGACCAGACCAGAAACCAGAGACTTTAGTTTAAAAACTAACTTTAGTTACTGCAGCTCATTTTCCAAACACATGAATCTCTCTCTCATTGCAGTTCCATGAGTTTCATGGTTGTTCCCAGCTAAGGATGGAATCATACACATGAGAAAATTGATACATTTCACTGTAACACTGAGTTGTTTGTAATTGAAAAAGTAGCGTAACATTTTTTTGGAACAGACTGTTTCTAATTCACCGTTAGCATTGTTATTTAAACGTTAGCCTCTCACATTCTTTCCCTGATATTAAAGTAAAACAAAAAGATGTCGTTGGGTACCTCCTGTTTCTGATTTAGGATCTTTACAAAACACTGCTGCGTTTTGCTGGTCGGTGTTGAAGTACGAATACCGGCGCAGCAGCGTTAGCTCGTACAGACTCTGCAACTGCGAGGCCTCACAGATAATAAACAGTGACTACATCCCTCTTTAGCTTTTTTCAAAGGAGAACAACTGATATCCTCCATCGCCGGCTCATTGTAATCTACCTTCCAACATGAGTGAGACGTCAGACTGTTTTGTGATTATTCTGCTGCAAAACTGTTACATACTGTACCTTTAAAGTTAACAAGTTTTAGATGCATGCCCTGTGATTTGTTTGAGTTTTACTCAAATCTGTTCTTTGGTCTATGCGACACACACACACACACACACACACACACACACACACACACACACACACACACACACACACACACATAAAGCAGAGCCGACATGACTAAAGAAGACTTAATAACTGACTATAAATAACAGATCTGCTGAATTTTTCTACGTCTTCATCTGTGCTGTTAGTTGTGAGTGACAGACTAGCTGAGGAGACATGCCCAGTGTGGGTGGACTCGTTCTCCTTCTCTGTGTTAACATCTGAGTGAATATCCATGTACCTGTGGTGTGACCGGTTGACAGAATGAGTGAGACTGAGTAGGGGATCATTTCATGCTTATACTGTTAGTGTGTGTGTGTGTGTGTTTTGTGTATGTGTGTGTGTGTGTGTGTGTGTGTGTGTGTGTGTGTGTGTGTGTGTGTGTGTGTGTGTGTGTGTGTGTGTGTGTGTGTGTGTGTGTGTGTGTGTGTGTGTGGTCAAGCCACTTGTGAATACCACTGCATTAGCAAGGCCATTAGTGCATTTATCTGTCTGTAATGCCCGAGTGTTAGAGACACATTTGGGCTCCCGTTCCACTTAGGCAGCACTTTTGATAGACAGGACTGACATGTCAGGTGACAGTAAAACCACCGTGAGGCAGCGAGCTGCTCTGCCGCTCTGAGATGTGGCTTGATGGTCTTTCATTTGAGAAATAATAAAAAAAAAATAGATTCACCCAGGTTACTGTCAAGTATGTTATTATGCTAACTTTAAGGAATAGTACTACAACAAGTGGGAGACATACTTCTAGAAAACTGACATTTACAGTATGTCTGTTTCATTTAAAGCTCAGACCAGATCGTTTTAGACGCTGTCCACACAGAAACACGGATCCTTCATAATGTAAACTTTCTCTGTTGTTTGTGCATCTTTCTGTATGAGAAACTGAAGTTTAAAAGCTCAACTTTTAACATGGTATTTTCCTTAATGAGGCTTTTTAATTTTATAAGAAGCATTATGGCTAAGTCTACTAAAAGATGGTAAATATATCTTGTTTGAATCATATATAGATTTTAATTGTGTTTAAAATACCATCTATGTACAGGTCCGTTTATACTTAATGCAACTAATTCAGTTTTTAGAGATTTATTTGTGTCTTTAGGCCTTAAAAATATGTTCCACTGCTGTTTTATTCTTATTTAAATTACATATCATCAGCTATGTTGTTTTGAAAAAGTGTTACATGTGGTAAAAACAAGAAGCTGCAATTATTACAAAATGCAAATATAAAGAATACCGTCAGTTATTTTCTTGACATTTGTGTTTCATCGATTGATGGAGTTTGTATAGTTGGCTCTGGAAATTTTACTGGTTACAAATCCGAGTTAAATGCTAAAAAATACATTATTTTTACTCCTATGACAGACGTGCTGCTGTCATTGTCATCTTTGGTATAAATCCAGCTTTAAATGCTCTTTAGTTTTAGCTGGATGTCCTGCATACTGCCGGTCCGCCGTAAACGAGGCCATTTGATGAGCTAAGTTTGGACACAAGAGCCTAATGGCTGCATTAAAGAGAAGACCTGAGAGAATAGATGGCCGGGTATCAGTCACTTTAATCACCTGTTTCATTATTCAGTGGACGGGTGCCACCTGGTCAAACATGAAGGGTGTCAATGGGGGTCTGCAGACGAGGAGGAAGACATCAGAATGGGAGTCCGGTCCAAAGAAGTATTTTTTGTTTGTTTGTTTGTTTTTTAACAAATGTTGTGCTTTTTTATGTTTTCATTTTTTTATACAACTCACTTTTGGGTTTTACAGGGTATCTGCAGGTTTAAGGGAGCCACATTTTAGACTATTTAAGACCTTTTTTAAGGCCACTTTGTCCAAATTTAAGCAATTTTTTGAATTAAATTTAAGCTATAATTTCCAGCTATTGCCTGGAAGCGGTGCTAACCACGTCGCAATCGTGGGATTAGCCATCCAGTTACCATTAAACTTGCACTTCCCCATGGCGCAAGCTCCCACTGGCTGTGTCTCAATTCAGGGTCTGCATCCTACGTCGGCCGGATTCGTCGGCCGGTTACGTCACAGCGCCGCGACTAGGCCTGTCCCAATTCGAAGACTCCTTCAAATGCGGTCGACGAATCCGGCCTTCTTTTCGCCTGAATGAAGGATGGGTCCGGTGTATCCTTCAATAGGTAGCATTTCCCAAGATGCCTTGCGGGCCGGCCGGCAGAAAAAGTTAAAAACAATGGCGGACAGTGAAGCGGGAGCTGTTGGAGAGGATTGCGCATATAAATGTCAGTATAAACTTGAAAACTGTTAGGTTAAGGGCTTTTTGTGATACGTGAACGTTATTTTAGTGTGAAATGTTACAGTAAAAGTGCTTGTATTGCGGTCTCGGCTCGTATGTTCAGCCGCTCGGTGTCGTACTTCTCCCGCTACGTTTCCCCCTGATTTTAATAGAAGTTTGTATTTTAGGGACAAGAGAAAACCAGGCAATTTATTAGGCTTAGGGGGAAGATGGACCACATGATCACTGGAGCAAAGTATTCGGCGGCTTTGGCATGGAGGTACAATAACATCTCATATTTTAAAAACTGGTTTCATTTTATTTTTTTCTGCGAAAACATGAAAGGAATAACCCGTTGTCCTCTTTTCTCTTCCTGTTTCTTTTCTTACATGTTTGTTAAGACTATTCTGGAGAAAATGGGCATCCAGGGGAAGGTGACAGCGATGAACAGCTTCTGGAGCTGATCTGGGAGGACTTGAGGCTGCAGAGGGAGGCAGAGCAGCAGAGGGCACAGGAGAGAAGGGAGAACTTTGACAGCTTTTTACTTTGCTAGAAAAAATGGTTAATAAAGATTAAACATGTACATATAAAAGAAATATCTAAATAAAATCTGTTCTGCATTAAACTCTTGAATTTTATTTTTGTTTACAAATGAGAATTGTTTACTAGAGGGTATCCGCTGGGTCTGAAAAGTCTTAAAAGGTGATAACTCGGTTTTGGTCAAATTAAGACCCTTAGAAAGTATTAAAAACTATTATCACATCTTTGCTCAGGCTCAGCTTGCCGAAAGTATTTTCTCTGAATTAGCTCTCCAACGGTCAAGATCGGACATGATTAAAGATCTAAATAAAACTTCGAGCTCCATCGTTTAAAGTTCCTTCTCCCTTCTGCTCAGCGGTTCCAAGGTTGCTAGGCGACGGAACGTTCGCCGAGGGAGTGGCGGGAATTCATGAAGGCTAGGCCTGTCCAAATTCACAGCCGTTAATATCCAGCCTACCCGGTCGACGGAGGACCCAGCCCACGTCGGCCGAGTAGGCTGGGTCCTTCGAAGGATGCAGACCCTGAATTGAGACACAGCCACTAGCTTAACCAGCTAACGTGCTCATCTAAAAATAGTCCCCTTTCACAACCAACTGAATGTGTATGGTTCCGCTTATGCCAATATAATACACAAAAAAATGCTTATCACTAACTAGAAATTCACGAAATCTTTATAGAAAGGAAATAATCTTGTTTATTGGGTCTTTGGTAATTTAAGACCTTTGGAAACTGTATTTAAGGATTATTTGTCATTTTTAAGGATTTTTAAGGGCTTAAATTTGGAAAAGCCAATTTAAGACTTCTTAACGAAGTGCGGATAAACTGTTTTAACATTTCATTTCTGTGTAGATTGCACCAATTGGTTATTTTGTCAAAAGAATCTTACTATTCAACTCTTACCTTGATGAAAAACCGAAGGAACTCTTGGCCCG
Organism: Nothobranchius furzeri; assembly: GCF_043380555.1. Lineage (NCBI taxonomy): Eukaryota > Metazoa > Chordata > Actinopteri > Cyprinodontiformes > Nothobranchiidae > Nothobranchius > Nothobranchius furzeri. The sequence continues at coordinate 2,493,240 of NC_091759.1, read as the reverse complement.
GTGTTGACTCGTAGAAGGTAGATTTTGTTTGTACCTTTGTAGTTCAGAAGTAAATGAATCACGTCGGCTTTATGATGAACCTGGATAACAGCTAATAAACCACTGTCATCTCTATAACCTCATTAAATGTGGCTAGATTGTAATAAATTCAGAAAAACTCTTTGGTGTGAAGGTAAACAAGGTGCTACAACATTTAGTTTTTGGTTAGAAGGTTTTGTCCTACTATTTAATTATCCCACAGATAATCTCCTGCATCCTTCTGGTGGTTCCCCGGTCGAAATTTCGATCGAGGGGTAGTCGTGCTTTTTCTATTTTGGCTCCAACTCTGTGGAACGAATTGCCACTGAGCATTAGGCAGGCACCATCCCTTCAAGTCTTTAAGACGCGTTTAAAGACTAATTTTTATCTGATTGCGTTTCAGCGCTAGGGTCACTTGAATTGCCCTAACTTTATGGTTTTTAACTATTCTTCTTTTTAAACCGGATGCTTGATTTTACTTTGTCCAACATTTGTTTTTTTATCGATTGGTCTTATTCCAATATCTCTTATCTGTAATGCTGTTTGCTTGCTATTTTATGATTTTATGTTTTTATCCTGCTTTTATGCCCATGTATTGGGAATGTTTTTCTTTTAATGATGTTGTTCAGCACCTTGGGCTTCGGATAATGTTGTAGAAGGTGCTATACAAATACAATTTGATTGATTGATTGATTGATCCTTAGCATTCTCAGTTGGCTCCCATGATCACTTCAACAAGTACACCCAGTAGTTCCCACCTATTTTCCTTGGGGAGCCCCTTTGCTAAGCCAAGACTCCCAACCCCTACCCACATACACACTCTGAAAGTAATTAACTCCAAACTTTATACAGACATTGAGAATTTTGATTAGACTATGGGATGTGTTCTTGGGATTTTATTAATGTAATTTTCACAAATATAATCTTGATAACTTCACAACATCAGCACAGAAAACTAAATGGGTCCCCTAGCAATCTTGTGGGGACCCCCTTGGGAGGCCATGGACCCCGGGTTGGGAACTACACATCTATATATTTTAGAGCTCTGGAGTGAAACAACTCTACCCATGTGCAAACGTAGCTACATGCATCCTTGTGATGGGGGGTGTAGCCTTGGCATGCAGCCAGAATGTTGACTACCTTTAATATTTTAGTTTTTAGTTGTAATATTACACTTCTACGTCACCATGAAGTTAAAATAGTGAACACAAAACGGGTCTTGTTTACGAGTGAGGGAAAGATGGAGCGCAAGATCGATAGGCGGATTGGTGCTGCGTCTGCAGTGATGCGGGTGTTGTACCGGTCTCTCGTGGTGAAGAGAGAGCTGAGCCAGAAGGCGAAGCTCTCAATTTACAGGTCGATCTACATTCCTACCCTCACCTATGGTCACGAGCTTCGGGTAGTGATCAAAAGAATGAGATTGCAGATATGAGCAGCCAAAATGAATTTCCATCACAGGGTGTCTGGGCTCTCTGCTGCTCCTCCACATCAAGTCGAGCCATTTGAGGTGGCTCGAGCATCTGATTAGGATGCCTCCTGGACACCCCCAGTGATGTTTTCCAGGTACGTCCAACTGGGGGAACAGAGCCAAAGGAGGACGCTCTGGAGGGACTATGTTTTTCGGCAGGCCAGGGAATCAAATCAAATTAAATCAAATCAAACTATATTTATAAAGCACTTTTCATTTATAGGATGCAACACAAAGTGCTTAACAGATTAAAATGACCCGTAGAACCCACATTCCCTCCCTTTCCCACACTTAAAACAATTATGACAGTTTCACCCCCAATTCACAAGCCAATCCCGGGCACACACATACACACTCACACACACACACACACACACACACACACACACACACACACACACACTTGTCCACATAACACATTAAAAGACCACAGTAAACACTAGGCTGAGCTCAGATTGGACAGGTAATGAAAGACACGCCATCAAGGGAGCCATCTGCCTCGACTGCTGCAGATCCACGGCAGCAGCCAAGACACCAATCCAGGGCGCCCTGGGAGGGAGGGTAACAACCCCCACCACTACCTGGGTACTACCCTAGGAGTGACCCAGCCACCGCCACCGATCACCGACCACCGGTCCTGAGGCAGAGGGCTCCACAGAGGAAACACTGGAAGGATCAAAGTACGTGACATGTAAAATAACAAGAACTAATATGGAAAATATCTAAAATGTATGATGTAAAATATCCAATAAAATGTGATTAAACTAATTAAACAACATAAATGTGTAACACAACAGTAATTAAAAATAATTAAACAAATAAATAAGTAAAACAAGCAATGCAGTAAATAGTGTAGCGTTATGAAGTTTATAATGGTCTGCCTTAACAGCTGCCCCTTCACACAGTAACATCGCCAAGGTCGGACGCTTGGTTCAGGATGTTTACATTCCAGAAGAAGAGACAGAAGAACAGAAGAAGAACGCTTTTCATTGATTAATCAAAGGACTTTATTTGTGATAAGCTAATCAAAGCATTTGTTGATCATTAATAATCAGGTGAAAGATCTGTGAAATAAAGATGTCATGAGTTATGTGTTTAAATGAATAAACAGGACTGCACCAGACACACTGATATGCATTACCATGGAAACGCATGACACATTGTTTTCAACCAATCAAAACTTTCGTCTGTCGTAGAGAGAATCTGGGATGTTTACTTAATGTGTCCAATCCGGTTTACTAAGATTCATAAACAACTGGGAGATTTAAAAAGAAGGCAACGCCATTTTAAGTCTGTTCCACGTTACGTTCCACGTTGACATCAGCTCTGTTCGATCCGAGCTCCAAGGAGTTGCATCATACTCTCAACATTGTTTTCAACCAGCTCAATCCATCACCGCAAAGAGGAATACAGGCTGGCCATCTGTACTTCCTGTTTTAAGCTGAGAACTGTTCAAGCTGAAGACTTCCGTCGTTTGTACCAACGAGACAACGTGCCTTCAAAATAAGAGTGAACTTGCTGACGCCTGCCGACTACTACCGGAGTTATCCTCAGACGGGCGTTGTGTGCTGTGACCGCTGTTTCAACCAGCTCCAGTACAACCGAGGTCTTAGAACCTGGCAATTCCTGATCTACACGGGAGACTCCATCTACGGTACGTGGTCACGGCAATATGGCTGCTCATGTCATCAGCTTCTGAAGCCTCGTGGTAGCCTAGTCATAACAAACCAGATTCGCTACGTCAGCCTAGAGATTCTGAACAAAACACACACACACACACCAACACGAAACATCTAAATCCATATGCATTCATCATTGAGATAGTCCTGGTAGATTGTAAGAATTTATAATTATAGAAATTAAAGATTCTTAAACGATCCCAACTCTCTCTCTTTTCTTGTCTCTCAGTCAATACAAGGTGTTTAAGTAAACTCCCTGATGATAAAAACAACCACTTCTGATTGATTACTTAGATTGTATAAATATACAAAATCAGATAATTAAATGATCTAATTACAGTATATAAATATACAACTTCAAATCACAACAATAGTAATCAGTTAAACGCTAAACTAAAAAGGTGAGTCTTGAGCCTGATCTTAAAAACAACAAGGGAATGCCTTGAGATTCAACTGGAGGCGCTGGCCCAAGTTGCTAGGGAGAGGGAGTCTGGGCGTCTCTGCTTAGGCTGCTGCCCCCCGTGACCCGACCCTGGATAAACGAATGAAAATGGATGGATGCTCCTTTACATGAGGCGATACTGATGTACGTGGTGCTGTGCAGGATTTGGCTCATGGTCTTCATGAAGTCCATAGGGTGATAGTTTTCAGCATGCCAACCCATTTTAGCCTGTCAATAATTCTTTTTAGGTGAAACACTGTTGATGCAGTAGATTATTAGAAGACCCATCTAATGGATCTACATCTAGATGGTACCCCAGCAGGGAGGCATCCATCTCTCTTGGGATGTTTGCAAAACCTTCTGAATCAAACCAAGAGCAACAAAACAATCAACCCAAACACACAATGAATTAACATAAACTGGCCGTGTGTGTTTCTGAACCAGAATAGTCACTGCAGTCCAGACGCACACCTGAAGACTTCATCTCAACCCTGTGACGACCACCCAGATTCTACGTGATGTTCTACGTCGTACTGGGGTGCCTAAAAAGTAGAAAAGGTGGTCTAACTTGTTCTGGTTTTGATTGCTGAAAGATCAGCTACAAGATGTTAAAACGTTTTGAGAAAAGGTAGAAGAACAGCAACCCTCCCAACACACTGAATGCAGTCCACTTTTCACAGACACACACACCACGGGGAAGATAAGAGAATAAGCTGTCAGCACACAGAGTCCAGCGGTCCTCTCTACATTCCTCACACTACTACAGAAGGAACAATGTGTCTGCAGTGGCAGGTGGCCATAGTTCATAATGTGCTGATGCTGACCAAGTGTCAGTTTGATCCATGGGATCTGTGAGTAGGACGGGGCTGTGGCTCCTGAATCCTTAAGCAAGCAACTGCACGCTGCTCCTGTGGGGACGGCCAGAGACACAGATACAGATGAGGCCGGAAACTATCTGCCTAATGGCAGACACATACGGGGCAGAAAGGGAGGAAAGAGGGATGAAGAGGCACAAAGACACCCGGCAGAACAGATGAAGACTTGAGCATCACATCAGGAAAAGGTGCAAAGGCAGCTCGATTCATCACACAGAAAATCTAGAATTAATGTTGTGTGTCTGGTGGCAAAAAGAAATGTCAGTTTTTACTGGTTACCAGCTGATTATGTGTGTTTTTATTTTTGTTGTTTCTAAGAATGTTTGAATGAGATGGTGAAAAACTCAAGGGCAGATTATTTCACTCCGCGGATTTCCTCAAACAAAAATGACTCAAGTTTGGTTTGATACTATAAACTAGACTGTTCTTCACCCCTCACACGCCTGCATTCGCAAGGTCTGACTGCAAGAACTTTGTTGCATTCTTGGAGAATAAAATCGGAAACATCAGGGCAAGCTTTTCACCCCGATCCACTTCCTACACTCCCATCCAAACAGCTCCCTCCCAATCATGATCCATCTTTACTCCTGCAAACTTCCAGGACATGTGTCTCATTCAGGAAAACATGAAACCAACACCATGCCCTGTTGACATTCTCCCAAATGTTTTGTTTATTAAGGTCTTTGGTCAAATTTGCCCATGCATTGTGGACTTTTCTGGAACTACACAACAGTTTTGTTAAATTCCAATTTTCATGAAAAAAATTCAACAGAGACGACTTTGCTTAAAGTTGCCAGTGACATCATAATGAGTTTACAGTATTAGTATTGTTAGATCTCTCTGCAGCTTTTAACACACTTTAACAAATGTTATGTTTAGATCGTGTCTTTCTAACAAAAGTTACAGCGTCTGTATAAACCAAATCGTGTTAGATTCTACTGATCTGTTCTGTGGGGTACCCCAAGGCTCTGTTTTGAGTCCATATTTGTTTATACTATATATGCACCCTCTTGGACCGATAATTGATTATTTTCATAATGTCTCAGATCACCTGTATGCAGATGACATTCACCTGCACTGCTCCTTTATTCTGAGTGTCTATCAGCTATTATCAGCTGGCTGGAAGATAACTTTCCTCAGTTAAACTCTGAAAAGACTGAATGTTACATTATTGCCGCAGAGAGCATGGATCCTCTGGCTAGTCAACAACTCGGATATATTTAAAATATCATAAAAAAGTAACATGTTGAAATACATCTTACTGAACAATGAGGAGGACAAAAAATGAGTAAGAAAAAAGGAAATTGGTCGAGGTAGCCGCATAAGATGTTAGTGAGGAAGAATAAATAAACAGAAGGTCACATGAAGCCATCCTGAATAGGTGAGTTTTCAGCTGCCTTTTGACCTGGTTCTGGTCTTTAGAGCCTTACATGGACAAACACCAGCATGCATTGGTGATCTTCTTAGTCCCTACACCCCCAGCAGGTCCCTGAGGTCCAGGGATCAAAGCCTACTGGTTGTGCAGCGCCAGGCTAAAGACCAAAGGTGACAGATCATTTGCTGCTGTGGCCCCCAGACTCTGGAACTCTCTCCCCCTGAGCCTGAGATCAGTGGACTCAGGGGTCTCCTTTAAAAAGCAGCTGAAAACTCACCTGTTCAAGTTGGCTTTGGTGTGACCTTCATCCCCCTCTCCTTGTTCGGCTCTCCCCACCTTTTTCACCTTCCTCAAGATCCACTGATTTCCCTCTTTCCTATTCACTCTCTCTCTCTTTCTTTACAATTTTTAATCACAGTTGTCTATTTATTGCTCTTTTTAAATATATTTTAATGATTTTCTAAATTATTTTATGTATTTTTACATTTTTTGTTTTTGTGAAGCGCCTCGTGTTATTTATCTTGAGAGGCGCAATAGAAATTATATTTTCTTCTTCTTCTTTTAAATAAGGACACTGAGCCCACTGATCCCAGGCTCAGGGGGACAAATTTCCAGAGTCTGGGGGCCACAGCAGCAACTGATCCGTCACCTTTGGTCTTTAGCCTGGTGCTGCACAACCAGTAGGCTTTGATCACTGGACCTTAGGGACCTGCTGGGGGTGTAGGGACTGAGAACAGGGAGGGAGCGGGAGGTGGAGTGTACAGTCGGTAAAGACGGCTCTCCCTTGCCCTGCCTCCAACATGCCTCCGTCTAAAAAGGCTAGGTTATCCAGAGTAATCTCTATAGTTATGCTGCTATAGGCTTAGACTGCTGGAGGATACACTTACCACTTTTCACACTCTACTGCTTTCTTCTACAATCTGCTCTTGAACTGAATTATTTTCTGCAATTTCAGCTGTTAACTTGATTTTCTCTCTAAGTGTTTTTCTCCCCAGAGGAAGCTACAATGATGTTCTGCTGAGCTGTGGCGCCCTCATGGAGGGGGCCATTGTCTAGCATACTGCTGCTAACCACTTAAACATTCTCCCTCTCCTGATAATAACTTTTTGCTTTCCTTGATGTTGGATGTGCTACTACTAGTTTACCCATTTAATTATAGATTCACTAGGATAAATCAGGCCCCCACAATGCGGCAGTACCAAAAATTGCAGTTCCGCCCTCATCCACTGGGGGCTGGTGTCAGAAGCGAGCAAATCCTCATTGACTCCCATGTTAAAAATACCAATTTCACAGCAGAAATAAACATGTTTATAACCTGGTACCAAAACAGGTTTTTGGTTTAAATGATCTAGTTTACACTCATGACAACTCTAAGGGGGGGGGGGGATGAATTTTTTCCTCACTCTTCTGTTTAAGTGTATTAAAAGCCTAAAATTCTGTATAATTAATGAGCATCAGACCCACGTGACCGCAGAGCTAGCTCCGGGGAAAGGCCTCAGTAGAGCCTCGGTCTGGCTTGGCAACTGCTCCAGGATTTTGAGTCTCTGTGTTTGTGTATTCTTTTTTGGATATTTTTTGTGCAATTGTTGGACAAAATGACTTGCTGTGGCATTAATTGCACCAATAGAGCATCCAAGGAGTCTCCACTTCATTTTTTTCGGTAAGTAAAATTATATTGATGTATTTTAGGTCACTGCCGAGCTGAGCTTAGATTTTAACATGTACTGTTTAACCATGAAATTTAAATGTAATAGGGTAAAACCCAGTGCATTTAACATATTGCTGCACTTTAGAAAATGGGTTGAAATATAACATGTTGATGGAGCTGGGTTCCGACTATCGGCTTGTGGAGCTCTCGGGAGACCTCTGTTTTCCACCCGCTTCTCCCCTCCCCGCAGCTCAGCGCATCTCTGTCTGATTGCGGCTTCTGTCTGCTGCGCGGGCTGCCGGCTGGTTCTCCCCTCTCTGGTGTTGTGCACAGTTAACTCCGGTTGTAGCTAGGTTGCTACCTCCGTTAGTTTAGCTCCCACCTCCACGTTAGCTTTGAGTTAGCTTCAGATTAGCTTGTAGCTGGTTTGACCGGGTGTCGTCAGTTGATACCACCCTCAGCTCCACCTCTCTTCCCTTTTGTGGAATTGTCTGGGCTTGACAGAACCTGTGACACGGTCAAAATGGCGGTGGTGGCCACCTCCCATTTCTCCTCATAAATGTGTTATTGGAGTCTATGGAAACCCATTGTCCAATATTTATATGTCAATGGGATAAATACAATAAAGTTTATCTCTCGCCAAATAGAATATTTACTAAGTAATCAGAATGTAACTTGGTGTGTGTGTGTGTGTGTGTGTGTGTGTGTGTGTGTGTGTGTGTGTGTGTGTGTGTGTGTGTGTGTGTGTGTGTGTGTGTGTGTTTGTGTGTGTGTGTGTGTGTGTGTGTGTGTGTGTGTGTGTGTGTGTGTGTGTGTGTGTGTGTGTGTGTGTGTGTGTGCTCTGTCTTCTCGATCCCCAGTGAGTCGTGGTGGATGGCTGCTTATACTGAGCCAGGATTCTCTGGAGGTTTCTTCCTGTTAAAAGGGAGTCTTCCTCTCCACTGTCGCTATATGCTTGCTTAGTATGAGGATTGCTGTAAAGTCACTTGATGCAATTTGCTGGGTTCCTTATATAGGAAACATTATTTCTAATTGGCTTAATGAACTGACCTGAATTGGATTGTTTATTATGTGAAGTGCCTTGAGACGACTCTTGTCGTTATTTGGAGCTATATAAATAAAATGGAATTGAATTGAATAGAAGATCACCAATGTGTGATGGTGCTTGTCTTTACAATGTCCACAAAAGGGGCAACAAGCACTCTTATTATATGATAGTGGAAATGCAAACAATGAAAGATTGCCTACTTTATCTGATAGAACGGGGTCATATAAATACCCCAGCTTTAAGCTAACCTTTCTATGCTATTGCTAACTAAATATTTAGCATCTTCAAACAAGAATCATACGTGGTTGATAGTAAATTTTTTAACCGTTTTATGAAAACAACATAAGATGCTGAAGTGAAACAGTCTGCATGTTTTTGTGTGCCTGAAATGATTTTAAATGTATACAGAAAGTAATTCTTGAAATATTTTAGCGCTGACATGCAAAAACTTTACTTTGTGACGAGATGAGGTTGCGCCATGGTTGTTTGCATTAATACACACACACACACACACACACACACACACACACACACACACACACACACACACACACACACACACACACACCTACTACTTAAGGCAGGTTTAGCAGTGAGCTGAGCAAATATGATCAAAGCAACAAAAGCACGGCGGAAGAAACACACACGTCCCAGCATCTTGAGCAAAACGTGTGCAGCTCACACACATTGACAGAGCCACTTTATCAGTCCCGGGATCTGACTCAACAGCATTTACATATTCAACAAACTGTCACATCCACAGCTACACACAGGAGCCCGTGGCGTTTGTTTGAAATAGATTAATATATTAAGTGATGCATGAAGTATGCACAGAGTGACAATATATTCATTGTTCAGGTGAGTCACTGTCATCCAAACAAGCAGGTGAGACGACGGGATGAGATGTTCACACAAGACTCGGTCCAGAAACTGTTTTTAAATTAAATTAGCGGTCAGTGAACATAGCAGAGAAAAGAACCAGTGTGATTTAGAAAGCTGTGCTGGCGTATGTTGCCTGAACGAGAGCCCTAACCCCAACCCCAACCCCAACCCCAACCCTTGACCTCCTTAACGTCTCCAAACACCTCTCCATGTTTATTCTTCCTTACTTCCTCTCTGCCTCTCTTGGTCTTCTCCTTGCGATTTATTGCGCGGAGCAGGCAGACAACAGAGAGAAACCTCCCTTGTACGGAACGATCTGTCATCTCAACATTATCAGCCAAACACACCGCCTTCCATATTGTGCTACAAGGGCCTGGGCAAATTGCTATTTTTATTGGACATGATAAAGGAAATGCTGCCTTATGTTCACATTTTTTACAGCCCCCATGCTGGAGCAGGACACGCGATGATTCACTGCACTGGAAACTAGTTTGTGTCGCTCCCCGATGTGTGTGTTTGTGTGTGTTGAAGGTTGAGGCAGGAAGGAGACGGTATAAATTGTCAACCATTAGACAAGTCTAGGTGCGGTGGATCTTCCGCGTCGTGTCAGTCAAAACGGCAACGAGGCACGTGAGTTTTGCACGACTGGTTTTAATTAAAAGATCACGAGTGATAGATTCATCTAAACGCGTCTGTTTTTATTTATTTAATTGTTTTTTCCCGTTTTAAATAGGATGTAAGGATCAATCTGGGTCAAGTTCCGAATCAAGAGGTCAAAAGTCAGGGAAGAGTAAAAGAGCGGAATGAAATGAGACGAGGAATAAAAAAACAAATTTGAAGGCAACAGGCAGGCCTATTACCATGTTCTGTGGACAAGATGTTGACTTCATCTGTCTGCTCTTTTCTTTCCTCCCCTCCTCTCCTCTCTGCTGCCTTTCCCTCTTCCTCAATCCTTCTCTCCCCGAGCCCTCGGCGTGCCTGACAGCCAGCCCCGCGCCAAACTGACAGGCCCTCAAACCGCGGCCAAGAAAGCGAACATTAATTAAGTCATTGCCGGACTGTAATTTCCTTGAGAAGTAAAAAAATTTCTTCACACGCGAAAAGGTTACCAAGACCTTTTCTGTGTCAAAATTACCATGCGTCATGAATATTAATGCGCTTAATGAAGACAACCTTTGGTTCATCAAGAATGTTCCAGTAGCAGGTGCCAAGCTGATAAACTCACTTCGTGAAGGCTGGTTTTTTCTCTCTCTCTTTCTTCTTTTTTTGCCGTTTTATGTCAGCTCCTTGGAGAGTCGGTAATTTAAATCAACATATCCCTATCAGAATTTCTCTGTTCTCATGGAAACGGGCACGTCAACAAACCTACACACATCTAAACACCCTTCTCATTGTCCTTGGGTATGTCCCTTTAACAAACGTTGGTAATCAGATTAAAATTGTTTCAAAATCTTCATTTTTTTCAGACATCATTTTATTCCATAGCTACTAGTAAATACTTTAGCTGCACGAATGAACTAATTACAATGTAACCTTGCTTTTATTTGAATTCTCACCTAAATTTAATTCATTTTAGCCAGTTAGGATATTACATCATAGATTTAAGTACATATTAAAGGACTTTGGGGGTCATTTGGAAGCACGCGTCTTTATAAATCTATAAATAGCTTCTATCTTAACTGTAGAACACTCTATGAGCAGCCTAGTTAGTATAACTAGTATTTTTGCCGCCATCTTAAAGGAGTCGAACACTTGTTTAATCAATACATTTGCAGTGGTCTCTAGTAGGAACAAATGCTGTGTAAGTCGTTCTCGGGGGAGGGAGTATACCGGTGCACCATTTCTCTAACCTACAAGTTGCCCACGTCACAGCTGAGCTTCAGACGGCAGGTTTTATAACTGTGTACTTTCAAATACAAGAAGTGGGTGTTTCTAAAAAAGACAACAAACCATCTGGAACGTTATCCGTCCTTTAATTCCGTCTAAACATGAAAATTGTACGAAGCAATTTGGTAAGAAATTAGCTTAGAAATCCGAAGAGTTTGGAAATTTGTGAAAATGTGACATAAAATAACATGGAACTACCTGGTAGATGTTGCTTTAATGATGACGTAAAAACACAGAAAACACACATTTTTAGCACGTTCACTTTAGTGAATTAAAAAGGCAGAAATTAATTCTACATTTTTAATATTTGAGCAAGAAGCCTGATGCATCAGAAACGATAGAAATACAACTTTGATACAAATTTGAAACACTTGTTATGTAAAACTAATAACATTTTTGTAGGGATTGCTTGTTTAAATACCTTTCAGGTATAAATGTTTTATTTTTTTTTTCTGGCTTATTTTCCTCTTAAGATGGACATTTATCGAAAAAATAGCCTTAATTTACAGAAAATAAGGTATAGCACATTTCATACACAGAGGCAATTCAATGTGCTGTCCATTAACGAGAACAGCTTGAACATTAGAATTATGTGACAGCACAAATAAAATACACAAAATCTTTTAAAACTCAACAGAAACAGCTTTGCTTAAAGTTTTTAGTGACATCATGCCTGCAGACAATGAGGAATTTACAGTATTGGTATTGTTAGACCTTTCTGCAGCTCAATTAACAAACTTCATGACTCAGAGTGGATCTCTGGAACTGTTCTAGACTGGTTTAGATTGTAATTTTCTAGCAAAAGTTACAGTGTCTGTATAAACTGAATCATGTTAGATTCTACCGATCTGATCTGTGGAGTACCCCAAGGCTCTGTTCTGGTATCTTGGACAGCTAAGTGATACTTGATTGATCAAATTAAATACATAAATGTATTTCAGATTTAAGAATCAGGAAAAAAGACAAAGTTAAAGGAGGAACAGTTACAGTGCAGAAGGTGCAGCATAAGAAACGTTCATTCAAAAGCTGATGAACACATGAACGTTTTCAATTTTGATTTAAAAGTTCCAGGAGATGAGGCAGAATGCGGAGCAGCACCAAGCTCTTTGACAGGGATAGCCTCCTCTCTTGGGCTGTGATGTCATTTCTCCATTCAAAATAAGAGTTTTGCTATTTAAAGTCCAAGTTCACCAAAAAAAAAAATACATTTTGACTTCTTATTTTTGAAAGCTGTTGTTGTTTTAATGTCCAAGGGAGAACAGAGCACAGCTCGGCTAGTAGAAGCTAACCATTAGCATTAGCAACTTCACAACACCGCAGAACTCCTTCAGGTTTGTGTTATTTGTGGAGATAAAACATCAACGTTCCAACGCAAACGGCGTCAGTCATAAAGTTGCATTGCAGTTAGCCAATCAGATGTGAGCTGTCCCCATTTCAGGAAATAAGACTCAAATTCCTGCCGTTTTCTGCTCCAGCTAACTTTTACTTCCTGAACCGTGAGTCCCAGAGAGATCGGCTCACTAGGCATTCATTTACACTAGAGACAACTGCAGATGTGTTGGGAAAATGAGTGAACTCAGTCTTTAAAATGACTTTAGGTCATTTATTTTTTAAATGTAGCTTGAGAAATACTTTTCATGCTACCATGTCTGTAATTTTCTTATAAAAGTCAACAAATAGATCATAAAAATTACTGCTGATGAAGATATGTGTCTTAATCACCAAAGCTTGCATTTAAACTCATAATCTGTCAGTACTTGTTAGATATAATCCACATTTATCTTGTATTTTACATGATTAATTCAAGAAAAATCACAAAGAACTGCAAATAGACACCTGTATGGTGCTGCACTTTTCCCATGCTGCCCTTTTATTCCTGTTCTGTAACTGTCCTGTAGCAACTGGAAACAAAAACCTGTTTACTGAGAAGAGCTGTGTCATGTGAATGAGGGTGGATTAACACATCAACACGTGTGCACAAAATCTGACAGGCACATGAATTAGTGAAGGAAAATCTAATTTGGCACCATGTTTAAATGGCGTCTTTGATTATTCTGTTGGGATTTCAAGCTCATGGTCTCGTGTCACAGAGGGTAAAACATGTTGATGGTTTTCTGAACATCCAGGCGTTTGCCATGAGAGTCGCGCATCACCGTGGCTGCGAGCGACCAGCTGTTTGAGTCGGGATCTCAGATCAAATTAGATCAACAAATTGCTCAATCAGATGGGACAATAAACCAGAATCTGTGTCCAAATGCTGGGAAATCTTTAGAATTTCTTCCTCTTCTTCTTGGAACACAGTGACAAAGACTCCAACTTGTCCTCTTGAGACAAAGGACCTCAGTCGCACACATATGGACACATTTTTTAAAACACACACATAGACAAGTGCACCGAGGTCTGCTGTCATACACCTCTCATTAATTCCTAACTGTCAACCGGCTCCCCCTACCGTATCGGCCCCCCGAAAGGTGACAGCTTTCCAATGACTGACAAAGGCTCTTTAGGTGATACAGAAGATCCCTAGCAACCGCCGGCTTCTGTAAAGTTCCCCTCAAATGTCACTTTTGCCGCTCCGATACGTGCGCACTCACACGCCCACACACAGTATTTTTATAACAGAGGCCCGCTCTCAAGTCTTCAACCATCTTTGACACCCAGAGGCTGAGGATGTCACAGAGGCCTCAGCTCGCAAAGCTTTTAACATCCGAGGAAGATGGCGTTGCTTGACAGGGCTATTGGAGGATGCTATTGTTGCGTGTAGTTTTCCTCCCAAGTGCGAAGGGATTGCTTGTTTTTTTGTTCTGTTGTAAGAGGCAGATAAGGATGAGCGAGGAACAGAACCAAACTTTCCCTCGTGTGTCCATTCAGCTGTCAGGCGTTGAGTGGCAATGGCAAGCAGCTTTGGTGTCGATTTGCACTAGTTGGAAAAGGGTCAAGTAGAGAGAAATGTTGGCTTCTTGTATTGACTTTACTCAGCTGTCGAGGCTTATTCCAGACTGCAGTCCTACCTGTTTCCACGGGTAGTGCTGATAATAGCAGACAGAGACATGCGACGGCTGACTGGTACAACTTACCACGATACAGGAAGAGTGAAGACTCACTAGCTGTTTTTACAGGACCATAGCGTTTGCAAAACGGGATTTGCCGCCGCTCCCTGGGGAGGATACAGGCCGTTAATAAGATCAGACCGTAGCGGTAATGTGGCGCAATCGTGGCAATTTTATAAAAGATTAGATGATGGCGGCATAAAGGGGATATGGGGGCGGTCTCTGCGCTGCCGCAGACTTCCGTTTATCTTTTTATTGCGATTCAAGCCGTGATTGTTTTTTTTAACAAGTAGCTCCTAAAGGTGTCTGTCCCCATCAGTCCCTTTGCAGTCTCTAGTGATCTCAGCTTCAGCTCTAACAGAGAGGCTGCAGTGCTCCATTTTGCCATCTCAGCTGATTTTGTTCAAAGAGCAAACCTTATTTCCTGTGTTTACTTTCATTTTCAATAAATTTGCCAGCCAGAGCTCAGCAATAACTCCTCACGTCATCATGACATCTGCCTCTGTTGCGCCAGGGCGCATGCGACAGACCATTACTGCAATATTACTACAACCGAGGCGGAACGAATGCCGCAAAATTCACGCAACGCCATGCCGGCATGGTGCGTTTATAGACATACCATTGCAGTAATATTACGCTGATTTGCCAGCATGGTGTGTCTTGTAAAAAGGGCTACTGTGTTTGATGCAACAGGAAACAAAAGATGGTAGATGTTATTTTTTGTTATTTTTTTCAGGAAATAGTGAGATAGGTAAAGCTCTAAATGTCCTTTAAGACATGACTTCTTCTAAATGACATCCTTGCCTACATGTGTATCGCATTAACTTGATACACAACACAGAACTAACGCACCCAGGACGCTGTAAGAGACGGTGTTTGAGTAAAGTGAGTAAAACGCAAAGTTTTGTGGCAATTGTTGATTTTGTAAATGGTGAGTGGGACGGTCATCACTGAACAGGGAGAGCGGTGGTCCACTAATGGGTAGGTGAGCAGTTTGATCCCCAAGCCCTGCAGGTCAGGTGCTGAAGTGTCCTTGGGCAAGACACTGAACCCTGAAAGTTGCCTCCTGAGTGTGTTATAGATGGCAGCCCAGTGCTGCTCAGGGAACAGGTCAAATGTAGAGAATAGTTACTCCAAGAGGGTCAAATGAGGTGGTTCAGGCATCTGGTTAGGGTACCTCGTGGACGTGTCCCTGGTGAGGTTTTCTGGACGCGTCCAACTGGAGGGAGACCTGAAGGAAGACCCAGGACTCGCTGGAGGGACTTTGCTTTTGGCTGGCCAGGGAACACCTTGGGTTTTCCGCAGATGAGCTGGCCTAAGTAGCTGGGGAGAGTGAAGTCTGGGCCTCTACTGACTGCTACCCCCGTGACCTAGTCCCTCCAACCACCACCAGCAGGCAAGGCGGGTTACGTGTCTTGCTCAAGGACACAATAGCAGCATTATCTTGCAGTAGCAGGGATTCAACCTACAACCTAATGGTTGCTGGAACACCTGCTCTACCATACATAATTTCATTCATTTACCCTAAAAAGCAAAACAAACATATAAGGTAGACTCTTTATTTGCTCTAATTGTAATGATGGTGGCTCACAGCTTATAAAAACCCCAAATTCAAAATCTCAAACAATTTAATTATTTAGAAAAGGTTTAATATTCTAGGCACAAAGTGTCTCACTCTAATCAGCTAATGAATCCAGAACACATGCAAAGGGTTCCTGAGCCTTTAGATTCAATTCAAATTCAAATTGAAAGATACTTTATTAATCCCAGAGGGAAATTAGAGTTTCAGTACACACATTTCTGAGATCAGACATACATACATAGGCATAGACATAGGACAAGAATTGGTGACTGTGGTCATTCGCAACACGAGTCGCACTACCTTAATAGAGATCAGAGGGGTTATATGAGGATTGAGTCAGGTGGAGGAACAAAAAGGCACTTCAGAGTTACCCCCGAAAGGGAGGGCAGCTTTGCTATACAAAAAACACCTCAGACAGAAATGCAACAGACTTCAGACATTACACAACATAGGTGTCCACTAGGTGGGGAGGTAGGGTAGAGGACTCTCCTCACATCAGTGCATGCAGCCGCGATAAGCAGCTCTCGTCACCTCCGTTTGGACAGGGGAAGGAGGTATTTGGGTTAGAGAGCACAGTGACTCCTGGAACGATTCAACGGCCTTCACCGGTCTCAGTCCCGCCCAGGCTGGGATAGGGAGACAGAGTTGCCACGGCGACGGCAGCATTCCACATTCCTTCTGAGGGGGATTTATCGCTTCAGCCTCACAGGCTCAAGCGACCCAGATTCAGATAAGAACTTGTTTTGGGGCCAGACAGAGATAATTTCCTCTCTGTCTTAAAGTTCTGTTGGTCCTCAACCCCATTAAATCCAATAATGGTGTAGTTAATCAATCCCAATCCGTGCTGACCCGTCAACTCGCTCCTTGATCGAATCCGCCTTCTGTGCCAGAGTCTGAATCTCAGCCAAAGTTCCAAGCTTACGACTCATCTCGACAATTATATGAGTCTGCGCCTTCACAGCATGGTGTAATCCATCTCTGAGCTCCGGGATTGAGCCAATATTCCTTGATAGCTCATTAATTTTCTGGTAATTTTCAGTTTGGCTCAGGCCAAAAAGCAGGTAACCTGACACCAACACCACGAATATCCAGACGTCTTCAGAATCCTCTACAGACAGCTGAGAGAGACAGATCAGGTTCCACTGTTTCCAGGAGTCCATGATATGCCCAACTGGCTCTGTCCCAGAGTGGCAACCGGGAGCCCCTTCTCCCGTTCTCATTGTTGAAAGAATCTTGTCAATCGCGTTGAGAGACCAACTGACCGGGTCCATTTTTAATAATTTCCAGTTTACAGAAAAAATGCTGAAGCGCCGTCCCCTCAAAGACAGACAAAGTGCCTTGGGATATGATAGGGAGGAGAGGAGGAAAAAAGCGTCTGTACTCTCCAAAAGCCGGTGTCGGTACAGTATCTGCTCGGGTGCAAGATCGGCTCGGGATCCTTCGACTGCCGATGACGTCAATGTACGGCAAACCCACTCGGACAAAATACACTACACATCTTTATACTGTTGGAAAGAATTTAGCAGTTTCGTTATTAAAATAATGTTTCTTACAACATAAGTTTGTGTTTATAATGGCATTTGTAAAATAAAACACTATATTGTATTCATAATGTTGAACTCCTCTTTGAGCACATCCCTTGAAGGATCATAGGTATTAGCATTACCTGTGAAACTGTATTTGCAGGAAAGAAGTGTGTCCCGTTATTTAAGTATTTTGTGTTTAGAGTTTTTGACGTCTTGTCCATGCATAGTTCAGTTACGCTCATAGCTGCTAGCCAAAACTCTGGAGTTACAAGTTTTCTGGCTTTACTAAAATACCTGTCTGTACTTATTTGATTGATGGTAGTTTTACTTTCTGTTAAGACTCCAAATGTAATCATTTGGCATGTTTCTAATTCATAATTTGTAAGAATGTAATCGGTGATATTAGCATTA
The DNA here is from genome assembly GCF_043380555.1 of Nothobranchius furzeri. NCBI lineage: Eukaryota > Metazoa > Chordata > Actinopteri > Cyprinodontiformes > Nothobranchiidae > Nothobranchius > Nothobranchius furzeri. Next base: position 2,475,349 of record NC_091759.1, on the reverse strand, counting down.
GCATTCCTATGGGTTTTTCCATGTATATTAGCATTGCGCTAACCACTCGCTGCCAAATTGCAGCCTTTGCGATTAGAAAATCTCCATTTGTCACATCGCAATTTAATTGCACATGAAATTGATTGTTCAGCCCTAATATACATGTAGCTCTATGCTAAAAGTGTATTTTCAAAGAGGTAATGATGGATTTCTTTGTAAAAGCTGTTCATCTTTCCAACAGAAAAATTTGCCTGGACCAACATAACGTGATAACAACGTAACGTGATTACGTAACTTCCATAAGGTTCATGTTCAGCCAATCAACTACCTTGACGTCATCAGCAGTCGAAGGACCCCGAGCCGATCTTGCATCCGAGCAGATCTTGTACCGACACCGGAAGAAGATCAGTCTCTCAGTCTAAGATGAATTACTGAAATAAATGCACCATATTCTCATTTGTCCAGTTTTAGCTGTAGATTTCACAAGTTTGATTTGGTTTGGTGCCAACTGGGCTAGCTGTGAGCGCTTTGGGATGGGAGGGCCCATTGCAGCTCACTGAGTATGATACATATATTTACATTAGTGGGGCCTGGAAATTAGCTAAATACACCAACTAAATTGGTAATTTGGCAACTCTGTTTGTTTGCATCTTCTCCTCCTACATGCACGAGTTTTCGCCGATTACTCCGGCTTCCTAAATCCAAAAACATACAGGTTATTTGAAGTCCTTACTCGTCATCTTCAGCTAATCCAGACACATGTGTTGTTTGCATTCTGCCTGATAACATCAGAAAGAAATTCTGCAAGATATAAACTTTGTTTTAGTTTGAATAAAATTCAGTTTTATTGATTTCGACGGTTTGTTTCTGCAGTTTTTATCACTCAAATGAACATTTCTGTGAGAAAGGTGGGCAGACCTTGTTACAACAGAAGTCAATGCTTTGGTTTTACAGCATTCAACTCAGAGACACTTTTTACTAATGTGGAAAATATACGAGTTAAGCTTTCCTGCTGTAATGAATCACATAACCGGTGTAGCAGTCCTCAAAAGTTCACGGTGCATAAAAAACTTAATAAGCATGGCCTTCACCTTTACAGGCCCATAAAAACTGTGAAGTTAAGCTTCATTTTTTTAATAATGTAACAAAAATAATTTATTAAGACCAGCATACGTTGGTTACAATCTCTGTGGGGAGAGATTTTAAAAAGTTGGGTTTGATATTCACACGCTCGGCCACAGAAAGGTCAATAATCATTTTTAATACGGGCTTTAATGATATTCATGTTCATAGTCACCACCTTTGAATTGGATTTTGTGGCTAGCAATTGACTGTGCTTCTGTCTAAAAATAAATCTCTGTGGGAAATACTTTTTCTGATACTTTGTTGTGAGGAGGAAAACAGACGTGTGAGGGATAACAGGATGCAGATGTCGAATCTGCTTTTCTTTTCTTGATGGTGGTCTGTAAAACAAAATATTTTCTCACATCAAATTCATAATAACTGCATTTTTCTAAAAAATTCCCAAATATATACCAAAATATATGCAATAAAGTATTTCTTGTAATTTTCCTACAAAATGGTTGATTCACCTCGAAAAGCCATCACTGTGACCTATTCAGTTTTATTCCTCAAACTTTGATCTGATTTTTTTAATTAAAGTTTTACAAACTACTTACATGTTTGGTGTGTTGAAATTAACAGTGTAAAAATTACAAATAACACTCTATGGAGGAAATGGCTTTTACAAACAGAACTGAGTGTTGTGGCCAGACTGCAAGCTTTACAATCCAAAGAGCCACGATTCACATCGGTCCACATGGCTTACACTGGTTTAGAGCCACAACTGTTACGCCGTTTTTGAGAAATATCAACGGCAGATGATCGGTTCTCTGTTTATCTCAGAATCCTGAGAATAGTGTGAGAAATCTGAGAAAAAGTCAGAACTCTTGAGATTAAAGTCAGGATTCAGACTTTTCTGAGATTAAAGATACAAATGTGAAATAATCCCAAAACAGTTTAATGTCTCGGTCATGTTGGAAGAAAGATTACATTAAAACGGATTTCCTTCTCAGGGGTTGTCAGTTGTTTATCTCTTTTTAAAAGTGGTCAAAGGGAGCCTTTGTTTGATATCACAACCCTGCAGGGTTGTCGAGTCTGCCAGCTAACGCTGCTGTGCTTTGGATAGATCCTGAGCCAGTAAACAGGAGCTACCCAGAAGTTATTTCTTGTACCTCTATGAAGCCCTGGATTCTTTTTGTTTCACTCTAATGTTGGGTAAAGAAGGCTAGAAGCTAGCACTTAGCTAACAATGCCAGTGGTAAATTAGAAGCAAATAGTTAGCTCTAAAAATAGCTCAAACTACTTTTTCTATTACAAACAATACAAAATTACAGTAAAATGTATTTAATATCTACTTATCAACTGTGTGAGGTTCGTCTTCTGTCGTTAATTAGAATTTTCTGCTGGCAGCAGCCCTCAAACTCAGAACAGGACTGAGAGGGTCACTTTTTGTTTTGAAATTGGGCTGTAGTATCCAAACATTGCTACGTTTCATTCTTATACAGAGCTATTAAAGCTACAATTATTAAACAATATAGTATATTTTTAACAAAACAGATTACTGTCGGACACTAATGAAAGTTATTGAAAAAGAGATCCCATTTCTGATCAAATATGGATTAGTAGGGATGTGAATCTTAGAGCAACTCACGATTTGATTTGATTCAATTCAATTCCGATTCTCGGGGTGCCGATTTGATTCAGAATCGATTCTCGATTCTCAATTTAAATCGATTCACAATCAGTATTAAAAAAGAGTGTTAGCTCCAGGATGAACTACTTTGTTGTACAAGTTAGTTAAAGCTATGGGACATTTCTATTTGACTTTAAACTGGTCATGCTCCAAAAATGCAAATTTACAATGTAAAATAAAGCGATTCTAAAACTGTAAACAGAAACAATCTTTTGACCAAAAGGCAACATTTATTTTTGCTTACCTTGTAAAATATAACAAATCTGTAGTTACCCAACAGTAGCTTAGGAAGTAATACGGTCAAATACTTTTCAAGTATGTGTAGAAACAAGTTACATGAGTAATCCTGAGTACTCATTTATCAACTTAGAAAATAAATATGAGAATATCTCAAATTTCTGAGTATGGAAAAAATTACATTCAAGTGCTCTCTTATCAGCAGATTCAAACATAAATCATCTCAATTTATGGGACCACAAACATAAACGGAGTACGGACTCTCCTAACAAAGATCAAAAAAGTTCATCTCAAACCTGTAACACAACACATATTTGAGTTCTTGGAATCGATTCTGAACCTTTATAAATAAGAATCCCCATTCAGACTTGAATCGATTTTTTTCAGCACCTCTATGGATTAGTGAAATATTTTAAAATATAATATATTTGAGGATCTGCCTCAATGTCGTCTTCCTCCTCTTCATCATCATCACTGATGGCAAGATTGGCTGGCACAATAACTCTCCTCCATTTTCATAGAAATCTTAGTTTAAAACAGCACAACGTATTCAATATAGTAATTGTTCTTGTTACCATGATTATGAGGATTATGACTATAGAACTATAGATTTTACCTAAAATTATACATAATTTCTTTTACTTGTTCAAGGCGTATTTTCAAATATGGCAACTTTGATATTCATACTATGATTTCTCATTGATTTTTACATCTACAACACATGCATTGTTAGTTTTAGAGATCTGTCCGCAAACACAAGAGGAGACCGTTATTTGGTGCGTCATAGCGCCGCACTGATTGGTGGAATGGCACCATGGTGTGAACCATGAATAGCTTTATCCGTAATGATTGTTTAGGGGATAAATCTAATTCTAAGAGCCCATGAAAAGGCGCACCAACATCATTTATGATGTGAGTGGAAAAGTCTAAATACGGACAATGGCCCTATGAAGTGATAAGTAGGGAAAAAAAGAACTTGCCAGAAGAGTATTGATTATTTTCAAAGGGAAGTTGACATTTTTGGAAAATATATGTAACAGAACATAAATAGATCAGAAAAGCATCATGGTTACTTTTAGTCATTCTGTTCCGGAAATTCAATGCAATTTCTCAATGGAAAAACTGGAAAGTTGCATAATCCTGGATTTTTTATTACCTCTTTATTTAAAACAAGAGTTAGTTTTAATACTTTTTAGCCAAAGAGCCATTGTGGAAATTCCAAAGACTCACTTGTGGCTACAGATCCACAGACTGCAGACCCCTGTAGCCATTCATGTAATGTTATTCCATAAAATTCTACATCAGTAGCAATTTTGATTGACTGAACTTATGTACATATACAGGTATTTAGGTAAGTGGGTAGAAACCAAGCCCCCACAATGCGGCTCAAAAATTGAGGCCAACCCGGAAGTACCAAAAATTGCAGTTCCACCCTCATCCGCTGGGGGCTGGTGTCAGAGGCGAGCAAATCCTCATTGACTCCGATGTTAAAAATACCAATTTCACAGCAGAAATAAACATGTTTACAGCCTGGTACCAAAACATGTTTTTGGTTTAAATGATCTAGTTTACACTCATGACAACTCTGAGGGGGGTGAATTTTTTTCTCACTATTCTGTTTAAGTGTATTAAAAGCCTAAAATTCTGTATAATTAATGAGCATCAGACCCACGTGACCACAGAGCTAGCTCCGGGGAAAGGCCTCAGTAGAGCCTCGGTCTGGCTTGGCAACTGCTCCGGGATTTTGAGTCTCTGTGTTTGTGTATTCTTTTTTGGATGTTTTTTGTGCAATTGTTGGACAAAATGAATTGCTGTGGCATTAATTGCACTAATAGAGCGTCCAAGGAGTCTCCACTTCATTTTTTTCGGTAAGTAAAATTATATTTATGTATTTTAGGTCACTGCCGAGCTGAGCTTAGATTTTAACATGTACTGTTTAACCATGACATTTAAATGTAATAGGGTAAAACCCAGTGCATTTAACATAATGCTGCACTTTAGAAAATTGGTTGAAATATAACATGTTGGTGGAGCTGGGTTCCGACTATCGGCTTGTGGAGCTCTCGGGAGACCTCTGTTTTCCACCCGGTTCTCCCCTCCCCGCAGCTCGGCACATCTCTGTCTGATCGTGGCTTCTGTGTGCTGCGCGGGCTGCCGGCTTGTGGAGCTCTGGGATGGAAACCTTTCCACCCGGTTCTCCCCAGCGGCAGCTCTGCGCATCTCAGATCGCAGCGGCGCTTGTCTGCTGTGCGGCTGCTGTCTTGTGGAGCTCTCGGGAGACCTCTGTGTTCCACCCGGTTTTACCCAGCGGTCAGCCCGGCATATCTCTGACTCAGAAGCTCTGGTGTTGTGCACAGTTAACTCCGGTTGTAGCTAGGTTGCTACCTCTGTTAGCTTAGCTCCCACCTCCGCGTTAGCTTTGGGTTAGCTTCAGGTTAGCTTGTAGCTAGTTCGACCGGGTGTCGTCAGTTGATCCCAGCCTTACAACCCCACCCTCAGCTCCACCTCTCTTCCCTTTTGTGGAATTGTCTGGGCTTGACGGAACCTGTGACACGGTCAAAATGGCGGTGGTGGCCACCTCCCATTTTTCTTCAAAAACGTGTTATTGGAGCCTATGGAAACCCATTGTCCAATACTTATATGTCGATGGTAGAAACTATGCATCGTCTATTAATAAAATAGCAACTATATAGTAACCTATTACATTTGATTATGTAAATATATGGCAATATAACTAAGGGTGGGACTTATTTAAATTTTTAATCAGATTCATTATAGGTTTTGTAATTAATTATTCTTGATTAATTGCATTTTAATTGTTTCAAGACAATTCGCCCCCAATTGATTTTTTTAAAATTAAAAATAATGTTAGTGAGACACAAATGACATACCTACATTTTAAAGAGTGCATTTATGTAACCTCAAGTTATATTTGATTATTTTAGTTTCATTATAAAGGTAACCATTGTGGGAGTTGTTGGGATGTGTGTATTAGTATGTGAATTGAACTGAACACTAGGTGGCAGCAAAGCACAGCTAATATCTATATAGAGAGAGGTGTAGTGTAGAGTTCAGGGGAAGTTCTGCTTAGTTACAAGATGAATTCTGAGTGTGTTCCTGTCCCTCCTGCTGTTTTAAAGTTCATATGGATAAGGTTACTGCCTGCCGATTTTCTAATAACTAGAAAATACAACAGTAAAAAAATGTAGATTTATAATTATTTATTTCTCTTCATGAAGAGCAATTTGCCATGACTCATTTAAGTGTAGTTGTAATTGTGTTTGGAGCACATAAAAACGTTTTTTATAGTCTTGTTGCCGAGGCTTTGCTGTTTTTTTAGAGGTGCAGCTTGATGATATTTATTGGCATGTAGGGCGTAAATCTGATGCTTAACCGGCTCATGTGTTAAAAATGATTGAAGCATTATTATAATTAATTAATCATAATTAATGTTTTAAATTCCCACCTCTAAATAAAACATATATGAAAAATAAAATTGGCCCTTCCATTCTTTTTCATATCATTGACACGTGCTGTTCACTGCCTTCCTGCATCTCCAGTGTGCTTTATGCAAAACAAGCTAAAGTTAGCATGAGAGCAAGATTAAATGGACGCTGGTGCTCTTTATGCACATTAGGACCAATGAAGCCTGGGTGGTGTACGTTCTCCGATGGGCAGGTCTGGCAGCTCTGCCCACTACTTGATTTGGCCACTCCGACAACCCATCAGCCTGGTGAGGTCAAGCCCTACAGAGTGTCAGAGAGGTGGTAAGATGATCTATACCTCCAGTGCCTCTGGTTTTAACCTACTGTTTTGTTGTTTTTCTCCTTTTGTGCCAGTATCAACTTTTCCCCCATCTGCTGGGGACGTGTCTCTTATCACAGCAAGACAATTAGAGTATTAACCCTTTGTGGCTCTGCTGTGTGGATGGAGACAGTAATTATTTACAGTTCTGTTTTATTTCACTGGTGAAAATGAGGTCGTTTGTATTTTTATTGGTAGCTAAACCACTTTTTGGCTTGTTTTAGGTGTTTTATTAAGCAAGAGGTATGCATGTTGAGCTATGAGGACATGGCACAAGGACATGGACGATTACAAAATGTTCACTCTTAGGTTTATTTTCAGCCATTTATTTTGTGACTCCTAAAAAATTAGTTTCCATTTTTGGTCTGAATTTGTTCGGGTTTAGGAATCAAGACCTCTGGGTTCAGTTTAGGAAAACAGTTGATTTAAACAGCATTATTCACAAAATAATAATCCAGTTTTACTAAATTAAACGTCTTTCTAACACAAAGAACGAAAAGAGATGAGCCGTTCTGTTGTTGGTGACATCTGCTGTAATCCAGATGTTTCTCAGCCACATGTTGTGCATGCTGATTCTTCAGGCCCGTTTCATTTTATTACAGTACGGTAGTGGATGCACACAGAGCTGAAAACAGGCGTAATTCACATCTGTCAACAAATTAAAAAAATCAAGTCAAATCTCAGCTCACTCGGGTAAATTTGTGTTTCAGATCATGGGAATCAGGACGGTATGAAAGGATGGTGCTCTGCTTCTCTGTGTACCTTTGTGTCAGCGTCTTTATATGAACAATGTGTGTGTGTGTGTGTGTGTGTGTGTGTGTGTGTGTGTGTGTGTGTGTGTGTGTGCGCTCAGGTGGCAGATACCCTCGGTAAATCACTTCAGATCCATTTATTCAGAGGGCCTGTGTGCAGATGACACCTGCACAACGCTGCCAAAGAAGTGCCACAATGTCGACTTCGTTTGCAGCTCTGACCCTCCCTCCCTTCCCCAGCTGGTGTGTGATGGTGTGCACGCACGTCTGTTTGTGTGCAAGCATGTATTTGCTGTGCGGCATGTCTTTATTTGTGTCTATGTTCGGTAGCTCAACAGAATGTTTCTTTCCCAGAAAGGAATTCTAAGATGAAGTGCTGTGAAAAAGCAATTATCCCTCATAAATGTCTTCTTTTTGTTGCATTTTTGCCACACTTAAAAACCAAGCTCACCATTTTGGAAAATGATGTTAAGTTTTAAAGAATGCAGAGCAACGCTGAAAGCACTGCAGGCTTCACTTGGTTAAGGTGACCCAATAAAACATCTTGATGAGCCACTAAACCTTTTGGGGAAATATCATGTGGACTCATGAGATGAAAGGCGAACTTTGTGGATGCATGTGTCTCATCTGGTGTGAAACTAACCCCGTTTTTCAGGAGAAACCACCTCACAGCAACAGTCAGACACGGTGGTGGTAGTGTGATGGTCTGGGGATGCGTTGCTGCTCCGGGATCTGGATCATTCGCTGTAAAATGATGAAACCATGAATTATCTTCACTACCAGCAAATCCTGAAGGAGGATGACCCTTGCATAGGTCAGTTATGTTTTAAAAACTTCCAGTTTGTTTGAATCAAAATAATCCTGCAAAGAAGGGATGAAATTCCTCAATGGTGATGCGAGAGACTCCTAACTAGATTTCGCAAAAGGCTGATTGCAACAATTATTTGAAACAACACTTTTCATTTCTGTAGGTCATATTTGTCTCGTAAAATCTGATCGCTGATCTGAAACATTTAATTGTGACAAAGAAAAGTGGAAGAAATCGTGTTTTTACTTTAACGGCATTCTGTTGCTGCCAAGATCCTTTCAATTACTCCTTAAAACCCAGCCTCACTTGTGAGGACGAGTGGGTAATTAAATCACTTTAATGAACAAAACTGCAGCTAAAAAGGAGGAATCTTTGGTTCTTAAATAGCAAATTAATTATTAAAACGCTTGAGATCAAATTAATGTTATTTTTAGACTGGATTCCTACTTTTTGATATGACAGCTGTCTCGCTGTGTTCAAAATGAGCTCGTTTGCGTTTGTCAGTCGCACGCTGACAGTCAGTTGTGACAGTTGTAAAGTGTTCTTGAAAAAGCGCCCAACGTGGACACTCAAGGCACTCAGACGAAAGATTTTGCAGGCTGTGATGTCTGTGTGTCAAATTACTTATCTCGCTAAGCATATGCTGGCACTTCAGAATCATATACTTCAAACCCGGGATCTTTCAAAAGCGTCAAGAAAAAAAAAAGAGGACCGTCTCATTCAACACATCAGTCATGTAGCCACCAGCAAAATGAGCGAGATGTCATTTGCACTCAACCAAAAGCTGCCGGTGACATTTAAAGACACTCTTGATGACTGTTTCAATTTGGAAAGTCTGTTAATGATCTTGTCTCCGCAGCCTTTTGTGCCGTTTCTCCTTATTTTTCTGAAGATACAAGTGAATGACAAAGAGGACTTAGATGTGCACTTCAGCTGAAGCAATTGCCAATTATTGATTTGAATCTTGAAGATTATCAGTAAATCTCCACAGCTCTCATTATCCAGCTGTTGGCCTAGTTTTGGGTTTTTTGATAAAGGAGTCAGAGTCAATCCAGCTTCCCTCTAATGACGAAACATGAAACAACGATTCCTTCTGTCACGAGTTTTTGAGCGGAAAAAAAGCAAAGCAGTCGTTTGATGAGCAAAAAAATACAATTAAACCAACAACACTGACCCAGTAAAACACTGAATCCAACATGGCAGTTTTTGAGCTCAACAAATATTCCACTCGGTTCCGGTTGTAAGGGATGGCTGAACTGTTTTACTTGGTTAAATGGCCCGTTTCGCTCTTGATGTTTAAATAAACAGGAGTAAAAGGAAGAGCTGAGACTAAAAAGGGGGGCTAATTAAATTGGCGAATGTGAGTGTGAGGGTTGTAAAAACGGAAAATCAGCTGACAAAATAGAAAAATGCAGCGACGAGACACCCTTCCTGACAAAAGCAACAACCGGAAAGGAAAGTTGGGATTAAGGAGGAAACGTTCCGTTTGTGTAATTGGTGCTGCTTGAGAGGCTAAAGGAAGAGATTTACTTTTGTTTGAAAACTTTTATTAGTTCAGCTGGAAGAAGGTTTTTAAATCTTTATCTTAAACGGACTACGAGTTATCGTTCCAGAAAGAAGTCATGTTTGACCTTTGACCCATACATTGCTTCTTTCCCACTGGTTTATATAGAAGCATCAGCCGTTTACAGAGTCATGACACAACAGTTGGTTTACATGACTTTAGCTGCGTGTGTAATGCCGAGGCTCATGTTTCTTTAAGATGCTGTGCTACAAACTGGAAAGTGGGGTAGAGTCACATGATTGCACAAAATCACATGACTCCACCCCCCCATCTCACCCAGACAGTAACAAGGGAAAGACATGAGAAAATGGAGGGTGATTCGCTGGTTGGAGCAGTGGGGCAGCAGGTAGTGGCCCACAGAAACTGGGGGCAGCTAATGAATCCAGTTCAAGTCTCACTAGTCATCATCACACTGGTGAAATTACATCTCTGCATCTGACCCATTCCCATGGGGAGCGGTGAGCTGCAGCCGTGGCTGCGCTTGTGAACTATTTGGTGGTTTAAATCCCCAATCCAACCCTTCAAAGCTGAGTGTCAAGCAGGGAGGTATTGGGTCCCATTGTTAAAGTCCTTGGTACAGCCCGACCGGTTTCCAACCCTGATCTTCTGGTCCCAACGTGGACTCTACCACTAGACCACTGAGCAGGTATTTGTGAATCGTTGTCGTGGTTTTGATAGTCCGCCTGCCTCTTGAGGATTGACAAGCTTTCAACGGAATAAAGGTCAGAGGAGTTTCCAAAACATGAACCCACAATTTTGATGTTTTCTTCCTCGAACCACCGACTTCTGACTCTAACTGGGACCTCCCACTGACACCTCACCCCGGCTTTCCACCAACGCATTAGCGTTGCATAACATTCACAAAGCTTGGTACGTAAACTCAATATTTGCACTGTCCTATAAGTGGCACATTTTAGACGTATTCTAGAAGGGTAGTGTCTAGCGATGGGTACCGATTCGGTATTTTTTAAGGTACCGACCGAATTCCACAGTACCGACTGAGCACCGATTCACGTCATTTGAAACGGTGCCTCGTTTCGGTACCCATCCTTCATAACGAGAACTTGCCTAGACAGCTGCTCATTCGCAAGAGCGTTATGTCGTCGGTCGCTGCAAGCCAGTTGTAAACAGAGCAGCATGGTAGAAAGAACGCACGCTAACATTTGGGTCCACTTCACTAAATGTGATGGGTAACTGGGTGATGATGAAACCAGCGACAACGATCTAAGTGAGACATCCTCATCTTAATCTGCGCCGGTAGGTAAATAAAAAGTTTAAGATAACGTTAGCTTGATATGTTAGCTTCCGTTTCGCTAATGGTGCGTTCGCTTTCTCCTCGGAACTCCGAATTTCCGACTAGAACATGAATGCGCTCTAAAATTTGGCTTCACTTTACTAAATGTGACGGGTGATTGGGTGAAGATGAAACCAGCGACAACAATCTAAGTGTGAGGCATCATCGTTTTAATCTGCTCCTGCAGCTAAATAAACTGTTTAAGATAATGTTAGCTTGATATGTTAGCTTCCATTGCCACCATTGTAATCATCTGATGGTGCGTTCGCTTTCTCCTCGGAAATTCTAACTTCCCAGTAGGAAAAATCTAATGAAAAAGGACGGCAAAAGGAATGAAGATACACAGTAAATTTAGTTCACAGTAAAGATGTTTGCTTCAGTTTAATTATCAGCTTATAAAACTACAAGGACGATGTTAAAATACAAACAGTTGTATGTTATTTATCGCGATATTTATCAAATATTGTTATAAATTGAGAAAAATATATATTTAGTTATAAAAGAGAATTTAAATATTAAACACTCAAAAGTATCGAAAATTGGTACCGTTAAGTACCGGTATCGATTCAAATGTCAAAGGTACCCATCGCTAGATCCCTCTGCTAAACTTACACTTTGAGAGCTACACTTCCAGAACGCATCAAGCTCAGCAGTTCAGGTGGGAGCGGACAGGAAGTCGAACATGAAAGCCGTGTAAAACCTCCGATAACTTTCAAAATAAAAGACGCATGAATTTTTCCAGTTGCTTAACTAGTTAAAAGAACATGTAATTACGTAATTAAAGTAAACAGAACGCACATTAAGCTACAGACCTTTTGGACACATGCCTTCTCCTTGCTTTTTATTGTGTGAACTGCCGAAATCACGTGTCATGTCACATTTCTCTGATGATTTTGTGACTTGGCGGAACAGCTCGGTGGAATGCTTTCGGCGTGATCGCAGGCCTGAAAATCTCCCATTGGGGAGAATTCCAAAGTGAATTCCAAAGTGAAAAAAGATTCCAAAGCTTTATACATTACGCAGCACTTACACATCCGGTGGAAAGCCCAGGTCAGGTGTTGAATTCTGTTATTTGCCCAGTCCTCTACATTCACCTTTCCAACATGTTTAGCTGTAATTAGTATTTTGAGACCTATTAAAAAAACATCGTAGGTGTTTGTGGGAGAGCAGGCATAACGTTCAGCCCCAGATAGAAACTCAGTGTTCTTCTCAGTGTTACACTCATCCAATTTGACCCAGAGAGATGCAAATATATAATCACAATCTCCCCACCCCCTGCACCTCACCTTACTCACCTTTGACCTTTTGTTTAGGGACATTTATAGGCCACTGTTTGCAGCACTGCTGATTATTGTCACTGGCTGATTCTTTCCACATATCCCTCTGAAGGATCGGGTCCACCCTGACATCCACTGACACGGGTGTTGTTGACCAGTGGGGCAGGTTTGATGGAGGGAGGGCGGTGGATAGCTAATTGTTTTTACCCATTTAGCTTCATTTTTGTGCAGCTGATGGTAAAAATTTGTTTTCATTAAGAAATCTTCACTAAGAAAATCTAAATGATGCCTCATCGCCGCCCTAATGAAGCAATATCAGTCATTCTTTTTGACAGAATCACCTCAGAGCTACTCACCCTGGTCCTGCATGTTTTAGCTGTCTCCCTGCTCCAACACAACTGTATCAATGACTGAATCACCTCTTCAGCCGGTCCTCAAGTTCTTCAGAAGCCCATCAATCACCCACTGATTAACAACCAGGTGTGCTGGTGCAAAGATTGGAAAGCCCTGACCGAAAACGTTTGATCTGATTGGTTAGTGTTAGTGTTAGAGTGTTTAGGGTTCAAACTCATTTAAAATATTAAATGGTGTGTGTTTGAAACATTTAATTGTGTGTTCCGTGTTTGCGTGTTTTGTCACTGATCTGATCATTCCTTTAATACGAAACTCCTTTTCTTCCCTAAAGTTCGTAATAAGGTGGAAAGCTAGAGATGGTACATCAAAACTCGGGTGAACTTTTCAAACTGGAAACCTTTTGAAGCAATGCTATTAAGCTTGGACAAAAAGTCCTTCAAATCCACACAAAACATTGGTAAAGTCAAAGATTTTTGACATTTTTGCTGCTAAAGAAGGTTCTACAAACTGTTGCACCATGGGACTGACTGATTTCTCCCACAAAACGCATTTCTATCTTATTTTTGATCAATAAGTAATGACGTGTTCGATTCTGGGTTGTGTGTGTTTTTTTTTTTACATTTGAGGTTATAGTTGAATGTTTTTCAGGTACATAAATACCTAGAGTGGATTTTTTTTCTCACAGACTCTAAATCCAGTAATAGGATGGGCTCGGTGAACACACCAAAGAGTCAGAAGCACTCATCCAGACTCGTAGCTCCCTAGACACCAGTTTGATGGGATTTAATAGCATCTGTGGGAAGCAAACCCATTCCACAAAACCCCACGCCACAGCCCACAGGCCCAAAGTATCTGTTGCTAACATCCTTTACAAGATACTCCAGGACACCGATGTTCTCTGTTCTGATGCGTGTTTGGGTGGCTAAAGGTAAATCAGGAATCAAGGGGGTTGATTCGTTTATATAAAAATGATTTCCACATGAGTTTATTTTGAAAGGTTCTGGACATTTTTCCTTAAACATCCTCAGCTATGAGAAAAATAATGTGTTCTGATTGGACAGATGAGCTAACGGCTAGTCGCCATGGGGCCATTTTAGGGCTGGACAATGGAGAAACAAATTTATATATATATATATATATATATATATATATATAAACACAAACACACATATATGTGTGTGTGTGTGTTTTATATATATTAATTTGTTTCTCCATTGTCCAGCCCCAAATTGGCCCCATTGCGACTAGCCGTTAGCTCATCTGTCCAATCAGAACACATCATACATGTGTATATATATATATATATATATATATATGATATCTGTAATGTTTTTCAGGACAATCCCTTCCACCTCTCCTTGCTGCGAGATCTTGTTTAAATCACATGGTCTGTGGTTAGGTTTGAGAAGGGAGGGCATGGTGACGGAGCGTGCCTGGGTCTGTGTTTTTGATTGGTTGGGAGAAAATAATGACTTTAGTATTAAGCTACCTGACAGGCTAGGATGAAAACTAAAGGAACCTTTTTATTGAAGTTTATATGGAAACCTTTTTTTTTACTCACACCACACATCTAACAATAGATAAATATTATTATGAATTATTGTCTAGTTTGCTTTAACAGAATTCCAGTTTAAAACATGTCAGCTTACTTCTGCTGCAAAATAAAAACAGAACTCTAAAATAAACGTGTTTGTTCCGGTGTAGTGTTATTTGGCCCTAATCACACTACCTGTTAGCTTATCAATCCCATCAGAACAGCTCTCTTTTCCCCAAGTTAAAGCTGTTTCACAGTTAGCTCATCAATCATTCTTAATCGTAATCGTCCACCAGGAGCAAAAATCAAAAGATCTGATCTTCTCAAGCTAAATTAAAATTTGGGCTCTTGCTAGATTGCAGGATAGAATACACACAGATAAATAATATGTGAGGAAAACACCCTATAAAGAGCAATTTATGCCTTTTCGTACGTCAACCCCCCCCCCCCCCTCCCCCAAAAAAAAATCAGTACAAAAAATAATTACAGTAATTAACTTTATTTGTGCAGATCTTTACAGAACAACAGATACGACACCACAATAACATTCAGAACATCACATATCATCAATCATCAAGCACAGAGGAATAACAACATGCAGCGTCGTGAAGCTGTTTGATGCAGGTTTTAGATGTTTTCACCACATTTAGCAATTTCTCGAAGATCTAAAAGTTCTGACTGCTTGCAGAAAATCCCCCAAAAACAGTACATTTATTAATCCAGTTGCTATTAAACTAATTTAGAGATAGACCCAACAAAGAAGAGGTAGAGATCATTCAGCAACCCAGAAATGTTGCGGTGTCTTATTTTTCTCCTGTTTTTATCCTCAGCTTTATTCCTGCAGCTCTGCTAATCAAGTCCTTATCCTAAATGAGAAAGTAACGTTGACGTCTGGACGGAAGTGGCAAAATCCAAAGATCACCCACAGCCTGGCCTGTACAGGAGCTCATATCTCAGACAATTATTAGAAAATTAGTGCTTCTATTAAATGGACTAGCTTAAAGTAGGCCTACATTAAAATCTGCTGTGGTCTCCATTAGGAATGAATGCCTTGTGAGTTGTTTTCTGTATATAAAAAGGTCTGGCGCTTCTGTTTCAGGAAGTAAAAATATTCATGAGATGCCAACATCTCACCTCTGATTGGCTAACAGCAACACGACTCTTCCACTGCCTCCATTTGCTCCGCAACATCAAAACACAACCCTGAAGAAGTTCTGCCGCGCTGTAGAGATGCTAACGCTAACAATTAGCTGCTACAAGCTGAGACGTGCTCTGCTCTCTCCTGGATGCTAAATCAATGGTACTCTGTTGAAATGACATCCATCACAATTTTCCATTAACCTTAAAAAAATGTTGAAATATGAAGAATATCTGGTTAACATGACCCGTTTTTCAGTGGACTTCACTTTTAGAGTGAAGGAGTCCTTCAGAAGCCAAACATCATCAACTGACAGGTGGCTTTAGTTTTGGCGCTGGCGGCTGAAACGATTTCCGCAGAGCTGAGGCCTTTCTCCATCAGGATGAAATCTGACAGATGAAAACGTCAAGTTAAAGGCTCGTGTTTAACAAGTTGTTTCCAAAAATTTGTCTCATAAAAGCGTTGCTTTATTAGTCTGGTTGAGGGTAGAATCGTCCTGTGATTCTCAGATCTGCCTTTAGTCAGACTAACAGCATCCAGATCAGACACAATATTCCGTTTTTGATCAGATTCTGGCCTTTTATCCAGAAATTAGCTCCTTTCTGTTAAAACCTTCTGAAGGAAGTGGAGTCAGATCCTTTCTAAAACTATCAGCCAGACTGTTTGTCTTTACAGGAGCCTCCAGTAAAACTAACTATGCTAAGTCATGCAAATTTTATGCACACCGTCAACCTACATTGTGGCCGTTCTTCATTTATTTCATAAGCTACGGCTGCAATTAGATGACAGTTGATTGAAATCATGTGCGTTTTATGATACAGTTACTTTGTTAGCGCTGACAGGACGCCGCGCGATTCGGTGACAGTATGTTTTCTTTGCACGCAGAGATTAACTGCTATTATTGACCCTGATGCAAACCAGCGGGCGATGCATTCCAGACAAACTGCTCGTGATCTCGGTGATTTGCATGCAGCGTGTCATTTACCATATTTCCTGATTATCAAGTGATTTATCCTTTATTCAAATCTGCTTTGGAAGGGGCCCGGCCGTCCTACCTTTCTGCGGAGAATTAGATACGATAGTTTGGGGTCTGCAGAGAAAAGAGGAGCCTCATCAGTTGGGACTTGCTTTGTATGTTGGATTTCTGGTTCCCCTCCTTCGGCTCGCCTTGGAAGGGAGAGGTGCAGTTGATGAATTCTTAAGCAGATCTTGCTGATAATTGTATTTCATAACTGTCACACGGAGAGGGACTGTCCGCTGAGAAGCTATTTGTGTCACCGCATCCCCTCCCGCCCCTCCCTTTTGTGTCTCTTCTTCCTCTGCAGCCTCTTCAATAAAACTCAAACCACGACAGGGATTGTTAAGTCTTACCTCAAAGATTATTAAGTCCAAATGGAGAATTTATGGGTGACACTTCATAACAATTAATCCAAGATGCTTGATTAATAAAGTTCGCTCACCTCAGCAACACCCCACCCCCCTCTCTTCTTTTTCTTCTTCGCTAGAGTTGTCCTGCTTGAGTGGGATCGTGGAGGAAGAGGAGGAAGGGTGGGGGGTGGGGGGGGGGGGCAGATGTATGGGTGGCAGGATGGTTGTCAGGGACGACATGAGTGTCATTCTTTTTGATTAATGGAGCATTGTGACCCCGCCCATTAACAACCCCCCCTCCTCTTTTTCCCAGCATGCCCACTCTCACCTCTGAGCAACCCCCCCCCCCCCCCCCCCACACACACACACACACACACACACACACACACCTTCTCACCAGGTAAAAATAGATGTGGGCCAAGTTATGCGCTCCGCTTGGATTTGAGAGAGAAGTGATCTGATCTGAGAAAAAGATGAGGGGAGAACAGACGTAGAAGGGATGAAAAGTGCTCATTTGGAAAAATGTAAGAAAATATGAAGAAAAAAGATCAAATTAAAGTAGAACAAACCAAAAGGAAAGGTTGTGGAGAACAGGAGGGAAAAAGAGGGATTTTAGGAGAACGTCACCTAGCTAACCTTCACATCACGTTAAGTCAGCTGAGATTAATTAGTTGAGTGAGACTGAGCAATTAGGTCAATGTGTGTGTGTGTGTGTGTGTGTGTGTGTGTGTGTGTGTGTGTGTGTTCATGCATACCTCTATCTTTAGCACTTAAAAACAAATCTTATCAGAACAAAGCCAGAAAAAGCATTGACAACCTTTTTATTTTAATAAAATATTTGCCAATGATTAAATTGTTTAAAGATTAATGTTGTTGCATTCCTAATGGTAAGTATATCAGAATACTTTTCCAGGTAAAATTGCATGCGAGGAAACAAAACTAAAGGAAACTTGAGGTTTTTAACGCTGAAGAAGCCAAACCTACGGAGAGAATGTATTTAAAATGATGTGAAGGTGTTGAGGACGAGCTCATTTAAGACTCAGCATTTAGATGACAAGAAGAGAAGAAACACGAATTTAACACTAACTCAGCCTTTTAGCGTGCTGTGACCAGGGTCATCAGAATCAGAAGGGTTTATTGCCCCATGTGTGTGAGAAATAAGCAAAACTTCAATCACAGACCCAACCTGAGACATAACAATTTTTGTTAAATTACCCAATCTGAAGCACTAATTTTTCATTTAGAAAAACACTACAAAAATGTAGGGAACTGAACCCTCCTGAGTCAGAAATTCCACTAAATCTCTTTCTTTAAATGTACCTATATATTGTTTCTCATTCAAAGAAAGAAAACAATCTTTTACATAGCGCCTCTCAAGATAAAAATCACCAAGCGCTTCACGAGAACAAAAAAAAAATGCATTAAAAAAAGATTTTTACAAGGTGATTTAAAAATTTGGTTGGAATGAGAAAAAATGTGATTAAAATGTCAAGAAAGAGAAAATTAATAAGGAAATCAGTGGATCCTGGGAAAAGCAGAGGGTGGCGATGAGCGTCACGCACCTTAACAAGTGAGTTACGTAGTTAAGTAAAGTAAGAAATAAATTATTACCTGCTTTATTTAATTATTTAGTAATATATATATGGGGTGCAGCTGTACTCTGTAAAATTAGAAATGTTCACAAGCTAATAAATTACGTAACAGACATAGTCGAAACACATATGATTAGTTATCATTTAAAATTAATTACAACATATGTGTGACTCAGGGTGTGAAGAAAAGTGGGTCAGAAAATAGCTTTTATAGCCCAGTTCATTTTCATTCGTTTTTATTTATTATTTTTTTCATTCCGGGACCCATGAGCCGACCGGAAGGGGAGGAGACTTGAGCCGGGGGCACACTGGAGGCGGACGCTCCACACCGCGTCCATGCCGTCATTTTAAATAGAAGCCATTATAGTTGACGAAAGTGGGCACACTCATCAACACAAATCCATGTGTTAAGGCTGGTTTATGCTTGACGCGTCCGCGAGGTTCGCACAGCTCCACGCGGCGAAATTGCGTCACATTAACAACCACGCCCCTCCACCGCATCTCCACACGGCCCAAAATTTCCGCAACGCACACCCAGGAAAATTTCTAACCACGCGAACGGTCGGACGAGGAAAATCATGGCGGACCGGCAAGAACTAGTATGGCAGAGGTTCGTAAATACAGACATTTGTATGATTCAGCTCTCAGAGATCACCGTGATCAACATGTTGTTAATAATTCTTGGAGGGAAATAACTCGCACTGTTGGAAAAGATGAGGATGCTGTTAAAAATGCTGAAATGCCATGTTGTAAACAGTAATTTCTACTTCTACTATGGTGTAGTGTTGGGTGCATGCCGTAGAGCTCCATGCTGCCCCCTACAGTTTGGGAGAATATCGGCTCACCGCAGAGACGAGCCGCATGAACCATAAACGCTGCGAGTTGTGAAGCGCGTTCCATCCGCGAGCCGCATCACCAAGCGGAAAGTGAATGCGTCAAGCATAAACCAAGCTTTAGGAGATCGTTTTGGGCCGCTGCTGTAAAAAAAAAGGGAGGCACAAACCGGAAAAGCATCTGCCGATCACAATTTGACAACGGATTATGAAAGAACGGATAACGCTCGAAACACACGGATTCTTCCTGATGTAAGAGGTGAGTCTCCACTTTGTTTTAGTGGTTTTGGCGTCAAAATCATCCTAGCGTGCAACGTTCTGTCACTCTTAAAAAACAGTAAAAACAGTGAGAAACGCTGGCAGCGAAGGCCGTTAGCGATCAGGAAACGGCTGGCAGTGAATGAGTTAAGTGCGGCGTCACCGCTGCTTTTTACAACATTGTGGAGTACTTTAAAACAGACATTACGAAGCGAAACGGCTTTATGGCACAAACCCAACCGCAGTTTAGATAAGTTTAAAGTACCATTGATCTTAAAATATTCAAATAAATAGCGTACTTACCCATTTTTAATGAATTTGAGTCTCACAAAACACGACGGCAAGTCCGATCATGTATAAACAATAGTTGTGACTCTCACGCGACTTTCCAAGAAGCACTCGGAGCGGTGCGTCCTTTGTGACCATTTGACTTCTCAAAATCTCGGGTGCGGCGCATCCGCCTGTGTTAGCATTATCAGTAGCTCAGGCTAGTGTTAGCAGTAGCTTGTGTTAGCATTATCAGTAGATCAGGCTAACATTAGCAATAACTTGTGTTAGCATTATCAGTAGTTCAGGCTAGCGATAGCAATAGCTTGTGTTAGCATTGTCAGTAGCTCGAGCAAGTGTTAGCATTTTCAGTAGCTCGGGCTAGTGTTAGCAATTTGTGTTAGCATTATCAGTAGCATGGGGTAGCATTTTTCTGTAGGTAGCATCACCGCGACCGATGTTTATTACTGATGGTGAAGTGAGTTCGGACATGCAAACGTAAGGAGATGTGTATAAGCTTATGATGTCTTAAGCTAGATTTTCCTAGAATGAACCAGTTCTTCTCATCAATATCTTCTCAGTGACCTGGGTAACCCTGGTCCTAGAAAGCTGCAGTCCTGCATGTTTTCCAACTGTCTTTGTTGTTCCTGCTGTTGATTTCCTGGATCAGGTGTGTTCAGCCAATTAGAAGCTGCAAGTTCATGCATGCCTGGAAAGAATGCAGGACTGCGGCTCTCTAGGACCAGGGTTGCCTACGCCTGTGGTATGAGTGTCCACCCTGGGATTGGGAGATTGGGGTTCAAACCCCAGTTGGGTCATACTAACGACCTTAAAATGGAACGCAGCAATGCCTCCCCACTTGATGCTCAGCTTAAAGGGGGATTAAACCACCAAATAGTTCCTGAGCACAGCCACTGCTGCAGCTCGCGGCTCCCCACACAAATGGGTCAAATGCAGAGATGGAATTTCACCATTGTGCAATGATGACTAATGGGACTTTAGCTTTAACTTCTCTGTGGTCATTACAACATTGCTAATTTACACAGGAAAGCGGGTTGGAGAGGGCACAGACTTTTGGGCATCCTACATTAGACAAGCTGCCTATAAGGTAAATGCACTTTTAAACTCTAGGACTACTTAGAATTATCTGAAAGTAAAAAGACTCATGCTGACTACTACTAATTAAACAAATAAATAATAGAGCTGGAAAACCCAGAATTGCTACTAGTTTAACTAATTCCAGATCATTTTCAACGTGTTAAAATCATATTTTAATCATCAGGATGCAAGATTTCGATACAGTTTCACCTCCATATATAAGGAGTTGCCGAAAACCTAAAATAGAGCTGGGCAATACGGCCTAAAATCAATATCTTGATATATTGAGGATTTCACCTCGATAACGATAAATGGACGATAACTACAGGTATGGGCATAAACAAAAGTTGTCCACTAGATGGGGCTGTCACATGTATTACGTTGAGTCACATTTTCACATGACTCAATGTGGTACAGCTTCTTAAAGGGACATGAAAGTTGCCAACCTACACACATATTTTCATTTTTTTAGTGTAAAATTTATTGACATGGGAAAAATTATCACGATAAGAGCCAGAAATTTCGATATGGATAAATTTTCTATTTATTGCCCAGCCCTACCTCTAAATGATCTGTGTTTTGCAGTAAGTAAAAGTGAGATCTGCTCCACGTTTTGCTAGTGTAGAAATGGTTATCTGGATTCATTTTTACACAGCACGAGGATAAGAAACCCTTTAGACAAATCCTTGAACCAGTAAA
The DNA here is from genome assembly GCF_043380555.1 of Nothobranchius furzeri. NCBI lineage: Eukaryota > Metazoa > Chordata > Actinopteri > Cyprinodontiformes > Nothobranchiidae > Nothobranchius > Nothobranchius furzeri. Next base: position 2,453,738 of record NC_091759.1, on the reverse strand, counting down.
GGCTTTACAAAAGATCATATTTAACAATGATGGCTATATATTTTCCTTTTTGCAATTAAAGAGTCCCTCTGTGTAATTTAATGCTTCTTTTCAAGTGTCGGGTCCCCTGAGACTTGGCCTGTAGCTATGCCATCGCTCTTGGTGATTATCATTAATGAATGTCGGCGAGGACCATCCCTCAATGTGACTAGAGAGGAAACACAAGCCCTAATTAAAGGTTCCTATTCATAAATACACGCCTGGAACTACACAGATCGAGCAGCACTATGCACACAAGTCATGTTAATGTCAGAAAAGCACATTTTTAAGAGCATTTTCTCCCCCTAATGTACGGCACACCAGTGGCCTTGACAGATCTCTGCAGCTGAAGCGAGAGGTCTGTGCAATTTGAGATTTAAATTAAGTATAAAGCTGAAGATTAGAACGCTCTAATTTGACGCAGAAAAGGAGCGGCGACTAAAAAGATCCGACTCTGAGCCGTGCCGTTTAACTGAGCGTTATGATACGTACTGGACACGAGCACTGCTGTTTCTTCCAAGATTCCCGAATGGAGAAGTCATCTAATATTTAGAAAACGTTTATGGAGTTTTACAAGACGTCTTTAGAGACGAGAGTAAATCTAATTGTTGTGTTCACTCATATATTTTAATCGTTTTAAATGTAGACTGTCAGCTGCTCTCGTAAACACAATTGTAGGTGTATTGTCACGTCGCTTTCCCCAGACAAAGCTACCGGTAATTCGTATGCAGAGAAGATCATGTTAACGTTGACGATATTATTCGCCTTTTTTTCTTTTTTACAGACTCAAAAACTCTTGTCGGAGGAGAAAAAAATGTGTGTGTGTGTGTGTGGGGGGGGGGGGTTGAAAAGATAAACATTTGGCTGCCTCTCTTTCATCCTTAATGGCAGAAAAATGCTAATTGGAGTGCATGTGTCACAGAAAACAAAAGCCAAGGGTGGAGGAGAGGGTGTGTGTGTGTGTGTGTGTGTGTGTGTGTGTGTGTGTGTGTGTGTGTGTGTGTGTGTGTGTGTGTGTGTGTGTGTGTGTGTGTGTGTGTGTGTGTGTGTGTGTGTGTGTGTGTGTGTGATATTTTGAAACGGGAATATGTGACATCACTCAGCCCAGCTGGATTTTAAGCAAGGTTGTTCCAGGAAACACGAAATTTGTCACAATAAAGTTTAGTTTAGCCCGTGGTGGTACGAAACACCGCTCACGTTTTAGATGAAGGTAAAAAATATATATGATATGTGTTTTTATTTATTTATTTACTAGTTTCTGTTGGAAGCTGAACAATTCTTTCTGAATAAACATGCTTACGTTTCATTTTCACTCGCCGTTGTGGAATAAAACCCGCGATCCTTTAACAAATCCGTCACCGGATATCGGTCACATTCTTCAGCCTAACTGGCAAAACCAAAAGAAACGCTCCGGTAGGGATTACGAATCTTTAATTGCATTGTCAAAGCTACAGAAACGCGTCTCCCTTAAGTCACAAGTTCTGGAAAAGTAAATCTATAAAAATCACAAAGAAAACTCCTCTTCCTCTTCTATTCCGCACCGTGGCATTTTAATTATGTAGTCTTATCTCACAGATGTGGAGATAGAGCTCGTGTCAAAGTTAAGACCTTTTCTTTATTAATTTCTTACTATATATTCTTATATCCATCCTGTCAATTGGTGTCTGGAATCTGATAGGACCCATCCCTGATTTAAGATTACCGTTATTATCGGGAGCTTTCCGAATCTCGACGTTTCATCAGAAGTCGAAGTGCGAGTCTGGCAGTTGTACGTAAAGTCCAAACAACAAACCACAGCGCGCTAATTGTAGTTGAAACATGACCTCCAGTATTTGACATCAGAGGTGTTGCTCAAGAAAAACGTTGGAGTTATTAGCCACAGGCCAACATGTGAAATCAATTATTTATGAATATTAAGAGCCAGGCGTTAAATTCTTCATTTTTAGCATCCTCGTTTTTTCTTTTATATAACGTGGTTGTGAAAAATAAAATCTTCTACTTAAAAAAATATTTGTCACAGTTACATTTTGAACATTTCCAAAACATTCTTTTTAAATGCATTAAAGAGCTTCTTTAACTACTTTTTGAGCTGAAAATAAATCAAATTCAGCGGAAACAAGTGGTTCTGACGCTGTGATTTTACCGTAAAAGGGATTTGTGGTAATAATGAATACATTTTTGGAAGTGGGACATGTGATGCTGATGATAAAAAGGAAAGATGTGAAACGGACAAGGGAGAGACAGAAAAGATTAAGAGGGGAAAAAAGCAGTTTAATTGTGGTTCGGGACATAATTTTAACCAGATATTCTTCTGAGTCGTGTTGATGACGGTCAAATTAAAACATTTATTCATGGCTTTGTTTTTTTTTTTTTTTTTGCTATTAGATTTTACTTTATTTGTGGAGTAAAGACACTTTTTTTGAGTTAAAGAAAAACAGACATGTCACATTGTGCATTTCTTACAGTGTAAAACCTTCGTTTTTATTCCCCACACAAACACCATCCTCCACCTACAACCGTGTTTACACGGTGAAATAATTGCCATGATTTGCTCACGCGGGTTTGACAGGATCAACGTTTTCCTCACCTGGCTTGACAATTCTGCAGGACCTCCTTGCAACACAACCGCACGAACGTCTACGCTTCACATGTCAGTCCTGGACGGAAGGGGCACAAAAACAAAAACAAATTTGGCTTTAACATACGTGGATATGTACACGACGGCGTGCTCTCGCCTGCTCTGAGGGGAGTGTCTGCCGGAAACGGGACGGCGTGTCAGCCGGCTGTCACCGTTACACGGCGCACGAGCCGAGCTCGGGCTGGAGGGGGGGAACAACTGCTGGGAGTGTGTTTTGCTTCATACGTGGACACCGACGGTTGAATCAAAGGGTGTGTGACAGTCTGGATCACGGTGTCCGGCTTATGTGTTGACTAAATGTCTCTGCTGCACTTAACGTCTTGCAAATGCTCATTTGGGAGCAGTTGTGTGTTTAAATCTCGCTTTTAAACATTACCGTATACTATAATTATGACTATAACTAAAATATGTATTTACCATATGAGATCTAGTGAGTTAATCTAACAGAGAACCACATAATTTACAGTGCTCCTCACCCTGAAAGCATTCTGACAGTTTTGGTTGCTAATATGGACCAAAGCCCCCCCCCCCCCCCCCCGCTGGCCCTAGATCAGACTTTACACACTCCTGAGTTTCCTCTTTCACACACCTGTAACCTTCTCACCTCACTGGAATAGCACAAATAAACACAGGGAACTAAACAAGAACCCATTTTAATGTTAAATTACACTTGATGGTCATCCTGTCCATTAGGGGGTCCACAACAATGAAAAAAGTGATTTTAAAATTTATTCTATTATTTAGAGAAATTATACATATGATGTAAGATTGTGATAATTGAATATAAAAACAGAATCATTGTAATGTTGAGTGAGGATTTGTTTTTATGTGCAAACATCTTGATTTTTTTTCTTTTTCTAAGTTTGAAGTATTTAAAAAATTCTCAAAAATTCAATATTGTGGGAAATGTTTATTCTTTACAAAATGCTTAGTCTTTAAAGATGTGTGTATTTAAAAATGTTTCATGTGCCGTAAAGAGAACACAGAAGAAAAGGAAACAATAATAAAAAACGGGCGTAATGCAGCTTCAAACAGAAGATGAAGAACAGTTAAAGTGAGTGAGGTTTTATACTGTTGTTGAGGTAAGTTTAGCATAAACTACATTATTATTATTTAAAAACAATAATTACAACAGAAGAGGAAAAATGAAAGAAAATAAGTTTAGATTTTTAATGAAAACAAGAAAAAAATTGTGTATTTTTTTCATTTTACAGCAGCTTTTCTTACAGGGATCTACCTTAAACCAAACTCAAGCACTTTAATTCTGTTTGAGAGAGTTTCCAGCACCTTAGATGTGATCAAAATGATTATCATGACCCTTATTTCACTCTCAGGATTAAGTGTTTTGCCTTTATAATACAATCCTAAACTTTTCGTTAGATTCCTGAGTCGCTTGTTCTATCTTCAACGTTACAAACGAGCTTCTTTCCCTTTAATGAACGCCATGGCGTGATTTAAACGTCAACCCAGATGGAATAATTTAGTTTTTCAGGAAATGTTTGATGATTTGGAATCTCACCTACAAAGCTGCACCTGGTTTACCTTTGATGGAAACGTTAGTGACGTAAGTCTGCTCCATCAATCAGCACGCAGAGCACTTTGACAGACAGATGTTGGGGCGGTACTTCGGATTTTTCTTTTTGCCACTTAAGACATCATGCAGACCCCCCCTCCCCCTAAAAAAAAAAAGAAAATCCTCTCTCCTGTGCCTTCTCTCTTCCTGTCAGGAATAAATGCAGAAACTCACCAGAGTCAGGAAAACTGTGGAAAGTTTTAGTTTCCTCTCTGGAGATGATGGATGAAGAAAATCCAAGAAAGGATGGAGAAATCCAAGTTATGTTGTGATTAAATAGAAATAAATACCCCCCCCCCCTCGTTTTTTCCTCACCATCACCATCCTGCAGCTTCGTTTCAGACAACATTATTCCAGTTGCGCTCTTTATAAACACTAAATGCGGCTATAATAGTTCGGATGGAGAGTATAGGGCTATTAATGCGGTCTCCAGTGGATTCAGAGCCCCTCCCCTTCACCAGAAGCCTCACTTAAATAAGGTGTAGCGAATCGATCTGCAGCCTCCTTTGTCCCAGTAAAGAGGTCACCGAAAATATCCAGATTTCTCCTCCTTTTTGGGCGCTAAACTCTCGGGAGAAGCGCACCAGTCTGATGCGTAAAGTACGCACGGGTCAGGCACCGGAAATGTGGGGATTGGACACTTATTTTAAGTTATGCTTTTTTTCTGACTGATTCAATGAAGAAATAAGTTTATGTAGGTGTTTCCTCAAAGGAAAAATGGGAACATGTCCATAAAAGGTAACTAAATTAGGTTTTATTTGACAGATGTCTGCACAAACACACACTTTAGTCGCACATCTCATTCTTTAGTTTGAGGTCTCACACACACACACACACACACACACACACACACACACACACACACACACACACACACACACACACACACACACACACACACACACACACACACACACCTTTTCTTTCTCTCTCTTCCTCCTCTTCCTCACTCTGAAACGCATCTTGTCTTCACGCGCTTTAGTGAGAGGATGAGAAGGCAAACAATTAGAGGCTGCGGATTGACAGGTGGGCTCTGACTGACTGTCAGGGTGACGTTTGCTGGAGGGAGGAGTGGAGTAAAAAAAATAAATAAAGAACAGAAAGAGTCCCCGGAAAGGCAGCTGGATGTCTGTCAGTGTCTGAACGCGCGGCGCATCCAGCGGATGTGCGCAACGCTCCTCATCCAGAGACGCTCTTTGGAATTTTAATTAACTTCACCATCAACATTTTTATTTATCTATTTACAATAAGAAGACTGAGATATTTTCTAACTGTCCTGGCTTCTTTTGTGATGACTTTCTGAGAAAGTGCTGCCAGTCGGAGGTTCCTGACGCGTTTCTGTGAGTATTTTATTATCCAGGAGGGGGCGGTGAGAGGAGGAAGAGGAGGAGGAGGAGGAGGGTGAACGGTCTCATCTCTCTTTGGCTTGACTGACTGACAACAGTCCGCTTTAACGTGTCACTCTATCCACAACCCCTTCCTGATTTCCTTCTTCTCAGCGGAGCTGGCATCGGACTCCTCTCCACCCAAACCGCGCGACTATGAGCTCCACTTCTCCGCCACACCGGAGATCTGCGATAGTCCCGTCGAGGCGTGGAAACGGAGGTTTTTGTTTTTAAAACGGAGAAATAAAAACAGAACCCGGGAGGACTTGTCTCCTCGAGGTGGGAAGAAAGTTCCTTAGAATAAAGAAACAATCGGACGCTCCTGCTATAATAAACCAGACTGCTGAAAAAGAGAAGGATCTACTCTTTAAGGAAAGAAGAGCTGATGGTTTTGTTTTCACCTCCTCTTCCTCCTCGTCATCGTTGCACCGGTTTCGTCCCCAGCTTGGCCGCTGTTTTGGTCTCTGCATGAAAAGTCAAGCGGAAAATCCTGCAGCAGCATGCCGAGGAGAAAGCAGCAAGCGCCGCGGCGGTCAGCAGGTAAGCCCCGGCCCGACGCTCCGCCGCCCATCCGCACAAGTTCAACTAGTTTGCGTCAGAAATCCAACTACCAGTTCAGACTCGGGAAGCTGCGCAACTTTTCCTGCTGCATGCTCATTTTTTAAAGTTCTTCAAACAAAAAATCTTATTAAAAATCCAAAAGCTGTTTGATGTTTTAGAGAAAATAAAGAAAAGTCTCCATCTTGTGTTCCGCCTCGGGAACGTCATCCTGGATTTGATGCTTGATTGATCGCCTGTCATGCGAGCGTCTTTGATCTATTCATTCCTGATAAACATCAGTAAATCAGTCACCGCGAGGCACGCATGCGTCAGACGGCTGACACCCCCCCCCCCCATCAAAGGGGAGAACCCTTTTGTAATCTGCCCCTCCTGATGAGGAAGCAAAGAAAAGACAAACTAAAAGAAAAAGTTCAGAAGACGGATAAATACTTGGGGGGGGGGGGGGGGGTGCAGGAGAGCCAATGGTCACTTGGTGTCTCCCTCCATCTGACCTCTGTGTTCTCTTTCAGGAGCAGGAAGTAGAGAAACTCTGGTTGTTGGCGCAAATTTCACACTAAAAAAACGGCAAACGGACAAAAATTTGCTCTAAAAGACATTTAAAACAACAACTGTTGAGTTTAAAGACACTGGCGTTTAATAATCAGCTCTGGGACAGGAAACGTTTCCACATGGATGTCCAGCTGGTCCAGAAAGAGTTCATCGTATTACTAGTTTTATTCTTTTGTGGTATTCATGCAACTTTTTGAAACATGTGGTATAAAAAGTGGGAAGCACTTTAAAGTAAGGGTCCCTTTACTAACAGTACTTCATTATTAAGCGTTAATAAACAAATGGTGCCTTTATTAACATTCTGATATTAACTATTAAGTGTCCTTAAGGGTAAAGTACCAGGGAGGTGTCTGCTTAGTAACGCAGTACTTAGTATTAACATTACTATTCAGCAATTGTTAATACTTTATTCAATATTTATTCATGCTTAATAATGCACTAAGTGATGTTCATAAAGGGACCCTTATTGTAAAGTGTTAGCAAACAGTGTCCTCATGCATTAAGCTATAGGCGGGAAACCTTATTATAAAATAGCTAAATTAGTGAAAAATTCACAATTTTTTTATATTGCATAACATCAGGTTTGTAAAGTTTTCCCACTTTATAAATTCTGATTCAGCCCTTTTTTTTTTTTTTTTTTTTTTTTTGTGTGTGTGTTCAGATTTGTCTGCGCTGGACATTAAACTGGTCAGCCAGCGAATTCGTCCAAATCCATTCGATGTCCCCCGGGACAGAAAAACGTGTGATTGACGCGAACTTCCAAGTGACGAGGAAGAGGAGCCTTTGAAGTTGGTGCAGTAATGACCAAAGCTGAATGAAACAGCTGTAGAATGTTAAGCAGGCGCTGGAAATGTGAGGTTAAGCAGACTTAATCAAGGTTGTGACGGGGAGACTTTGAACTCGGTGGGGCTGTAATTTCTAATTGACGCGAGGCTTTGCTGATGGATGGAGAGGAACGTGTTTGAAGAACAAGGCCGTGCAGTGAAAATGAGTTTTTTCAGCGTGTGTTTTACGTCTGTTTTTGTTTTCCAGTCCGAGCTCTGAGGGTGGACCCCAGTTTGGGTTGGAATATTGATCAAATTGTCTTTTTTCCTGACAGACGCATGCTTCACGACCAGCAAGGGTCAATCCCAACTTGGCAGGCTCTGTTAACATATGGTCAAAACAAAACTTTACACCCCACTCTCGTGCGTGCAAAGCTGCTTCCACACCTTCTGAGTGGCTATTTTTACAACGCACCAGCAGATATTTCCACAAGCCAGATTTGTCACTTTGGAGCGGCACTAAAACTAAACATTGCATCTGCACCTCAGAGGGGAGAAGAGCTTTCAATAGGCCTTTGTGTGCCATTTCAACTGGGCTGCGTTTCATCAGTCACAGTGATGATTTTAGACCCTGTAATGGCGCTGTACCCTATCTACTTTATGACCAGTGACAATACATCAGTGTTCTCTCATTTGGAACTGCATTACTGCATCTGTTAGTTTTGGCAGTTAGATTCAGCGCAGTGCAATTTGAGCAGCAGAGACTTTTTACTGCAGTCGTTTGTTGTCATTTCCATCGCCTTTTTTCATTTTCAGTCTGCGTTTGCCGTGATGCACTCGAGTAATTAATGACAGATAAACAACTTAACGATCTCAGGTAACAAAATGAACCAAAAAAGGCAGGAAACTAGTGAATCAGAGCTGCAGGCTTCACGATGACCTTCACAGTTTGGGATAAACCACCAGAACAGGAAAGTGTTGACGGCTGTGGGGAGAGAAGTACTTACTTTGTTTTATTTGCGTAAAAGTACAGATAGAGAGGTAAAAGATTATTTAAGTAAAAGTATAGATGAAGGTAAAAAGTATTTGAGTGTACATAAAAGGGTAAAAATTACTCAAGTTAAAATACAATAGAAGGGTCAAAGATTACTTAAGTAAAAGTACAGATAAATGGGTAAAACTACTTAAGTAAAAGTACAGATAAATGGGTAAAACTACTTAAGTAAAAGTACAGAATTGGGGTAAACATTTTTTAAGTAAAAGCAAAAGAAAAGAAAATTTTGACATACGCAAAAGTATACAAGTATGCATTTTCAAATGTACCTAAAAGTTAAAAAGTACAAGTATTCAACATTTAAATATGAGTAGAAGTGTGATGTCGGACTGGGAGAGGGGCCTAAGCGTAAAGTAAAATACTATTACTTTGTACAGTCTGGTGCAGACAAAGAAGCATGCAACGACGGGGTGGGGGCTGGACAGAACGCAAATGAAAGTACTTTTACTTTTGAACCCTTATAGAAAATATAGGGAAGTAGAAAGTGCAGAATAAAGGTGAAAAGTAGGACTCAAGAAAATTACTTAAGTACAGATATAGAAATTTTGTACTTAAGTACAGTAACAAAACACTTGTACTTTGTACTTTTACTTTACTTAAGTGCATGTACTACATTTGTTACATTCCATCACTGATGTACGGTTTATGCTCTGATTATGTGTACTCAAACTGGTCACAGTGTACTATGACCAACTTTAGAGCAAACATCTTCAGGATTGACCTGGCCATAAAGACCTTTAAGGTCATTTCAATAAGTATTTTCAACATTTCAAGGGCAAATTTTTCTAATTTAATGTCAGTTTTCATCGTTTGCGATGCTAGCTCCACATGCTAGCTAAACATTATGAAGGTTAATAGCTCTCATTGTTACAATCCACGAACACCCGCTGTTAGCATTGTTTACAGGATTCAGTTTCCTTCCACAGTCTTGCAACATCATGTTTAAATATGAGGACATAGTGCGTTACAGCCAGATAATCAGTAATTACAGCAGTTTAATTAGCAGATGGGAGAGGATACACGAAGCAGCCATAACTCCGCTTCGCTGAGGTCACGGCTCTGATTGCTGTCGGGGAATGAACGACGCCGCTGGCGGCGCTGCTTTTAGTTTGCCAACTGCAGCAACTTAAATCAAACACCGTCACTCTAAGTAATGAATCTGTCAGCTAATCATTCAACGTGTGATTAGACTGTTCACTTTGTTCTACAGGAGAGTTGAGAAGGTTTAAGAACCCCCAGGAACTCAGCTGTTCTGGGGGATGGATCAGCATGGGGGTACGTAATCGTGCACACCACTGTGCAGGATTCTGTTCATCATTTGCTGAAATGTACTTTTTGAGGTGTGAGACATTAGAATCTTTGTTTGCAATGATGACAATCAAAATGTAGAGTTAAGAAAAGGACTGTGCACACCTACTAACGATCTGTCTTTAGCTCGGCGCCTGTTAAGAGAAATTAGGGCTGCGTTTCTCTTCCTGGTGTTTCTCCACCGACGACAGTGGCTGCCTTCGTCTTCTCCCAACGTGCTGCTCGCACCGCCTCGTGAAGGAGTCTCTTAATTACGACGCGAGCGGGTGGGGCCTCCCTTTATCCTGACGGCATCATTAGCCGGGGTCCCTAATTATCCAGGTAGCTGACAGATCAGTGACGGGTCCGCAGATTACTGCTGACAAATTCAGCAAGGTGTCACGTCTGCAAGCTGCCTCGATGAAATCGTCTCACTTCTCGTGTCCCCACCTCGGTTCTTGCGGAGTAAACTCAACAACAGGAAGTTTTGTCACTTGACATTTAGAAATATGTGTTTTTTTTTTCTATTTACCATCATTCCTATTAGCCGTAGAGGTGATTGCTTTAATAGCTCGCGGTGGTTGAGGCCTTCATTTCGTGTGAAAGACGCTCCTAATTCTCTCCCTCTGATCTCCCTCCTGCTTACAGCTTCCTGGTTTGTTTGACAGAACAGGAACAAAGTTCTTCGTCGAGCAGCGTTAATGCATTTTGTTGTTGTTATTCGCCATTGTGTTCCTCTGCGGGAATTTAGCTCACGGCACCTGTCACAGAGGAAGCGTGCAGGAGCGATGAGGCCTAATGTTAGTTTTATCGGGATGCTTCTGATAAAGAATTTAATGACATTTGTCAGGATGTGAAGCGGCGCTGTGAGGCGAAAACATATTATTTGAAGTTAAAAGTGTGTAGATGACAACAGAGCACGCGTGCGTGCGTGTTTATGGGAGTGTGTGTGTCGCCGTGCATGGCTGAGCAGGCTGAGGACGTGTGTGTGTGTGTGTGTGTGTGTGTGTGCAGGAACGTGAAATATTCTGATCTGGTGATACTGTCGCACATGTAAAGTGTCATTAACAGGTGACATTGACTGAAGAAGTCAGTGGATGTATTTGCTACACCCGTAGTTTCATTTGCATGTGCTGTCGGAGCCAGGAGGCCTTCAGGAAACCAAAGACACACACACTAATCTGCACACACACACACACAGAACTCCACTCTCAGTCCTCGTCGTTGTGGAGGTTAAGTGACAAATGAAGATCGATGACTGCTCTTATGGAAAAGAGACGGTCGAACTGAAACTATGTGGGAATTAGGCGCGCCAGCCGGGTGAAGATGTAAAGGCGTTCGGCGCTGCGGGCGCGAGGTAAAACTATCCCCGAGCTTAATGAGGTTCAGAGGAAGCCGGAAAACCTGGATTTTCACTCAAGCACAACGAGAGGAGCCTCGGCTGAGAAACAGGAAGAGGAAAAGGAGGAAAAACAAGGTCGTTTTTACAGAAATAAAACTCAGCAGCGTCTTCTGTCAGAATTACAGCCTGCACTTATTTGTTATCTCAGAGTTTTTCTGCACACCTGCGTTTGATCGTGGAAACATTTCAAATCAGCTGCAGAGTAAATACCACAACGTACAGTCAGGATAATGGCAGCAGCAGTAAAAATAGAAATATACTTCATAGAGCTGCTGCAACGGCGGGCAGGGAGCTTCGACTCAGACTCACAGGTTGGACAATACTCTCTAAAATGTGAATTTGCAGATTTTGCACATAATACTTGAAGCATCTCAATTCAAAGCATACATCAGATCATTCTCTAGAAGCTGAACTGATCTCAGTGAGTCAACGATGGTTCATTTATGACAAATTTAACCGTTATGATCGGTTTTCGATGGGTTAGGAGTAGGGATGGGTACAGAATTCGGTACTTATTAAAGTACCGACCGAATTCCATAGTACCGACCGAGCACCGATTCACGTCATTTCAAACAGTGCCTCGTTTCGGTACCCGTCCTTCATAACAAGAAATTGCCAAGATAGCTGCACATGTGCAAGAGCGTTTTGTCGTCGCTCGGTGCGAGCGAGTTGTAAACAGAGCAGCATGGTAGAAAGAACGCAGGCTAATGCTTGGGTCCACTTCACTAAATGTGATGGGTAACTGGGTGATGATGAAACCAGCGACAACGATCTAAGTGAGACATCCTCATCTTAATCTGCTCCGGTAGGTAAATAAAATGTTTAAGATAACGTTAGCTTGATATGTTAGCTTCCGTTTCGCTAATGGTGCGTTCGCTTTCTCCTCGGAACTCCGAATTCCCGACTAGAAGAACATGAACGCGCTCTAAAGTTTGGCTTCACTTTACTAAATGCGGGTGATTGGGTGAAGATGAAACCAGTGACAACAATCTAAGTGTGAGGCATCATCGTTTTAATCTGCTCCAGCAGCTAAATAGACTGTTTAAGATAACGTTAGCTTGATATGTTAGCTTCCTTGCCACCGTTGTTATCAGCTAATGGTGCGTTCGATTTCTCCTCGGAAATTCTAACTTCCCAGTAGGAAAAATCAAATGAAAAAGGGCGGCAAAAGGAATGAAGATACACAGTAAATTTAGTTCACAGTAAAGACGTTTGCTTCAGTTTAATTATCAACTTATAAAACTACAAGGACGATGTTAAAATACAAACAGTTGAATGTTATTTATCGTGATATTTATCAAATATGGTTATATATTGAGAAAAATATATATTTAATTATAAAAGAGAATTCAAATAATAAACACTCAAAAGTATCGAAAATTGGTACCGTTAAGTACCGGTATCGATTCCTAGGTACCGGGAATTAGTACCAGATCGATTCAAATGTCAAAGGTACCCATCCCTAGTTAGGAGAAGGAGTTGAAACGTCGTAGTGAAGAGATGTAAAGAAGAAAAGAGTTGACATAAATGTGCACAATGTGAAAAGGTCTCCCCATCCAAAAAACTCAAGAAATACGAAGATCAGGCTGTAAAAGTGAAGATTCCAGGAAAAAACACGATACGTGCAAAGCCACTTACACATGAACTTAGGCTGAATGTGAGTCTGTGAAAGAGAGGGGAATGATGTGTGTGTGTGTGTGTGTGTGTGTGTGTGTGTGTGTGTGTGTGTGTGTGTGTGTGTGTGTGTGTGTGTGTGTGTGTGGTTTTAACACAAGTGTGTGTCACAACACCATAAGTATCGCGTTTGCTCCTGAATGACTGACGCTCTGCCCCACGTCGACTTGTTGTCTGCTGGGCTCAGTTGTTTGACCTTCTGAGAAATGCAGCAGCCTCAAAAACACTCCAGACGACTCTAAATGCTTGGCTGAAATGACAGTGTGAAAAATGGCCTCCGATCAGGAGACTAATCACCCCTAACGGCGGTGTTGCGGCTGCGCTGCCACCGGACGCCCCGTGCTGTTTGGCCTTGAAGTTGTGTTACTTCTGTTAACCAGTCTTGAACATCTGGAGTGCAGCAGGGCGGGTGCAAGCAGGTGCCGGTGAGGTGCAGAAAACAACAGAGGGAGCTGTGAAGGAAAGGTATTAAAAGTGACAGATGAACAAGACTTGGGGAGACGCTCGCCTGCAGCAGCTGTGACAGCGGCCGTCGCTCTGACAGGTGTCAATTAAGAATTACTGCAGAGGCCCTGTAGTCATTTTTTCCCTGCCCAGCTGTCTGTCTGTGCGCCTTTTTGAGAAATAGCACTTTACCCTTGTCATTACATTAGCACTTTGCCAGTCGCCCCAGAAAATGAGTGCACGCCGGGCACACTAATCAATAACTAGTGTATTAGCAATTAGTCCATTGATTTATGCCGGGGTGTAGCTGCTGATCTTATGTCCCTGTGCTCCGCTCAGCGCACACACCTGATGTTGCCAGGTGGATGTAGTTTAACCTCACAGGTGGAGGGGAACACAAAGACAATTGAGTTATTGATACTAAAGCACGAGTTTACCCATTTAAAGGAGTCATTCACTTGTTACTTCAGTACATGTGCTGTGATCTCTATGAATGAATGTCTCGTGAGTCTTTTTAAGTGAAAACAAGCTCTCACACTCTTGTTTCAGGAAGAAGAAGCTAGTTGGAGGAGCGGGGGCAGAAAACTGCACGATTTAAACATTTACCCCCAAATTCCACTACCTCCGCTCCGACACGAACGCCGGAGCAAAATCGGTCCCGTTGTAGTCAATCAGAGCAATTCCACTACTGCGGCCGTGCTCCGGCAGTGCGGCGCCGTGCGCCGCCCTCTGTTCTGGCGTCCGGCAAAAATAGAATCGATCCTATTTTCGCCGGACGCCGGAGCACCTCCGCAGTAAATGGACAGAAATCACAACGGCCCAACAGGAAAAGGAGCAAGCACAATTTCCGTTTTTCACAATAAATCGATAAACAAAAGGCGTTTTTTGTTTCAAATGCACAGGTTTAACAACTTTTAACAACTATCAATGACGGCTGAAGTTTAAATGCACAAAAGTAAGCCATAAATACAGTTTCCACTATCAAAGTAGTCACACTTTGTTGATCCAAACACTGCTGATCTCTCAACACAAATGATGGACAGATTAAACAGCTCATGCCGATGTTTCTCCCACACAACGGGTGTTTGGATCTAACTTCCGCGTTTATTGCTCGGACTGTATCGCAAGATCTTGAAAATCCCGCGCATGCCTGTTTGCCCCCTCAGGTCTCCGCACTGGAGCGGAGCCGTTGTAGAGCGCGTACCAGTAAAAATTGAGTTCGGAAGCGAGCGGCTGCGGAAGGCGGGGGCGGACCGCAGCGGAGCGGAGGTAGTATTCATGATATACAAACATCTCGCTTCTGATTGGCTAACAAAAACGCATCTCTTCCCCTGCCTCAGTTCGCTTTGCAACGTTGATGTTTTATCTCCACAAATAACACAAGCCTCAGTAAGTTCTGCCATGTTGTGGAGTTGCTAGTGCTAGCTTCTGCTATTAGCTTCTAGCTAATGCTGGCTAGACGTGCTCTGCTCTCTCCTAGATGCTAATCAACAACAGCCTTCCACGGTCACATGCCAAGGTGAATGATTCCATAAATGCCGTTTTCTTTCAAGAAGATCTGTGTGGCTTTTCTGACTTGACCGACACATTAGCGTGGCTGAAGGTGAACCGATTCTATCCGAGCTGAAGTAACCAGATAATGTGGTTGGAAACCGACTTTCTTTACATGTAAATGGCTCTGTCGAGGGGTTATCAGTTTGACACTCGCCTACCAGAAGAAGTAGTCTTCTGAAAATATCATCTCCACGATGTAATACGTGTAACACCATCGAACAGTAAAGTACATACCAAATCAGCTGTGCTGCAGCTTTGTTGTCCATTCCTTCGGCTATTGCGTATTTCTAACATACATGTAAACTAGGATAAAGGCTCACAGTATATTGCCGTAGATCAATGTAGATTGCCTTGGTTGCACATTTAACTCATTCACTGTCAATGACGACTAAAGTCGTCATTTGCATTTTTTTTACTGTTTGGGCATCGGAGCGAGCTCCCACGCTGAGAGAACAAACATCTCAGCTCTAAAGCCGATCTTCCTCCGCATACGTCACACGTCACATGATCAGGAAGCAGAACACCCATGTGTTAGGGGATCGTTTTGGGCCGTTTCCGTAAAAAAAAAAAGTGAGGCGCGAACCGGAAAAGCGTCTGCCGATCACAATTCCACAACAGATTACGAAAGAACGGATAACGCTCGAAACACTTCCTGATGTGAGTCTCCGCTTTGTTTTGGTTGTTTTGGAGTCGACATCATCCTAGCGCGCAACGTTCTGTGACTCTTAAAAAACTGTAGAAACGGTGAGAAACGCTGGCAGCGGATGAGTTAAATCTCTGAATGTTAGGTTGTTGTTATCAGAGTTTACAGCAATTTTTTTCATGCAAGCTCAAAGCCGATTGACCACTTTAACGTGTTGGCGATAAATTATGCAAGTAATCCCAGTAATAGGATGTCTGGATGAGTTGGGGTCCATGTGTGGAGACCCATTTGTTCTGGGGGGAAGGTTCTAGTTGTAATAGTAAAAATTCATACATTGGATTTTCAGGCCTTTTGAAAAATTCTCAAATTTTTAAGCCAACAAATACAAATTTTCAGTCATATTTAATTGGGGATGGGTACCAAATTCGGTACTTTTTAAGGTACCGACCGAATTCTACAGTACCGACCGAGCACCGATTCACTTAATTTGAAACAGTGCCTCGTTTCGGTACCCGTCCTTCACAACGAGAACTTGCCTAGACAGCTGCGCATGCGCAAGAGCGTAATGTCATCGGTCGCTGCGAGCGAGTTGTAAACAGAGCAGCTCCGGTAGGTAAATAAAATGTTTGAGATAACGTTAGCTTGATTTGTTAGCTTCCGTTTCACTAATGGTGCGTTCGCTTTCTCCTCGGAACTCCGAAATTCCGACTAGAAGAACATGAACGCGCTCTAAAGTTTGGCTTCACTTTACTAAATGCGACGGGTGATTGGGTGAAGATGAAACCAGTGACAACGATTTAAGTGTGAGGCAGCATCGTTTAAATCTGCTCCAGCAGTTAAATAAACTGTTCAAGATAACGTTAGCTTGATGTTAGCTTCCATTGCCACCGTTGTTATCACCTAAGGGTGCATTCGCTTTCTCCTCGGAAATTCTAACTTCCCAGTAGGAAAAATCAATTGAAAAAAGACGGCAAAAGGAATGAAGATACACAGTAAATTTAGTTCACAGTAAACATGTTTTCTTCAGTTTAATTATCAGCTTATAAAACTACAAGGACGATGTTAAAATACAAACAGTTGTATGTTGTTTATCGTGATATTTATCAAATATGGTTATATATTGAGAAAAATATATATTTAATTATAAAAGAGAATTAAAAATATTAAACACTCAAAAGTATCGAAAATTGGTACCGCTAAGTACCGGTATCGATTTGTAGGTACCGGGAATTAGTACCGAATCGACTCAAATGTCAAAGGTACCCATCCCTATATTTACTGCAGTTTGAACTTATTACCGTACTAAGACAACTAAATAATCTTATATATTCTGTAAAATAAAAGTTAATTGTGCATTGAACAAAAAAGCTCCATACTAACAGAGTAATGACTGAAATTATATAAACTCAAAACAGCTAAGAGGCCTTGAGGTAATCTCTGGTGTTTCTAGGTATGGTTCTTGACATAATTGTCATGAGAAGTAAAAACTGTAACGTTAAAATAGTTGTTAGAGCTCTTTTGTTGTCATTGATTGACATTGGTACACTTCATGCTTCAATGACGGGTGCTAATCGACTTTGTGGGCTAAACAAACAAGTAGTTATTTCTTTACAACTGCAGAATCAGTCATTCTCTCCAGTGGATTGTGTACTCTTCTGTCTGATCAGGTAAAACTTTTCCATACCCATCAGTTCAGTTTTGATCTCACGCACTTTAGCTTGTGCTAAATTCTCTTCGCAACACTGCACGTAGGGCATGTTGGCCTGAAACAGACGGTGATGGGTACTACGGGTGTTTGTTTTTGTGGCTTTAGAACATCCATACAAGTGGGCAGAAGTCAGGGAGCAAAGATTTTCATCCCCAAAGGATTGTTTAACCGATAAAGTGGACTGAGACGCAATGATTATATGTTTGTGACACTAGTTTACTACAGATAAGCCATCCAGGAGTAGATACAGTTAGATGACATTATGTCCTTGAGAGAGGACACGAGGGAAGGTTGTACCGTACCATCTCCTCTACTTCCTCATCTGTCTCATCCCACTTCCTCTACCGCTCTTCCTCTTGCTCGTATTTTTGGGGGGGATTACTAACCTCCTCTCTACCCTTCGTAAGCTCTCTCTTATCTTCCTATCTGTCATCAATCTCTATCTCACTGACTCAATTCTACTCTACCCTGCTCATATTTTCTTTCATCTTCCTCCCTGTCTCTCAACCTCATCTATCGTCCTCTCGCCGGATGCTCAAGAGGCAGTGAACAGGTTACAAGAGCATGAACTCGACGTCTGCAAAAAGGCAACTGTAATACTCTCCTCTTTCAGACCCACTGGTTTTTTGCTCGTGTTTCAGGACTTTTTCTTTTTTTTTCCCTAAAATAGTTTGACTTCAGCCACACTTCAGAGTTGGGAGTATCTCAAAGGTCACAGATCAGTAAAGTTGTGTTGTTTGAAGTCTGAACACATGACTGTCGCATATTTTCCAGGAGCTGCTTCCTTTCCCATTTAGCAGACAGTTTGTCCATTCAGCGTGTTGCTCAGGAAAAGAATCAAAGCGAGCTCTGTTAGTGCGGCTTTGTTCGATTTTGTCTGACTAGTTTGAAAGACGCTCATTGACCGCAGTTTGCTCAGGGTTACACAACGTAATCACTTAAGCGTCGTCAGCGTCATCGTGTAACTTGGTTGAAAGGGGATTCAACACCACATGTTGCCCCGGAAAATTCCTCTAAAATCTTTCCAGAGCCGCTACAGGGGGTATAAGCTCAGCCCCAACCCTCTAAGTCGTCTGTCTCTGAATGAACAGCAGGAAGCCTCTTCTTCGTCGCCGTGCCCTGCTCTCATCAAACCAACAGTCTATCCGGCTCGTTGGCTGGCTGTCCACCTGAGCATTTGTCTCTGATCACCTGTCTCAGTGTGATGACCCAAACGTTGGCCTGTTGTCCCTTTCTGGTCCATCTGCTTCTCGCCTCCTTCCTCTCAAGGGTCTCTGACAGGGCCACCACTTCGCTAAACATGGAGTAATAGGGAGTTATCTTAGCTCTAACGACAGAAATCTCTTTTGCAAATGTTACAAAATGATTGATGTGTTTTACATATGACTTATGAGCTAATGAGATATTTCATTTTTTAATTTGTTCAGTTTGTTTTGATCATTTTTAAAGAAAGTTGTTTAGAATTTTGGAACCAAAGGAATGCCAGGAAATGGAATTTTTGAGGTTTTATGAAACTGAGACGAGGACACGTGATATTTATTGAAGTCTAAATCCTGTACCACCATCTCTTTATTTACTCTGATGGGCTCGACACACGGGAGGCGACATCGCCTCTCCTCCATTCATTTTCAATGAGACATGCGCGACAAAGCGATAATCGTGGGTCTCCCTCCTACCAAGCGAAACGCGAAAAACGTGCGTGTGAAATTTTGCGCTCGTGCACGTGTCGTGCACAGGCAACCCAGCGACGCGATCCCAGAAAGTTGAAATATTTTCAACTTTTCATCGCTGTCGCTGGGACGAGGACCAATCAACGGAGGTTTCATTCACTGGCCAATGAGCGGACCGGATGCTCCGTACATCTCAGAGCAAACATGGAGGAGAAGTTGATTATTATTATGTTTTACATAGTAAAATCAGAAGTAAGATTTCACATAACTCTAGCAGCACCTTGTGAAACATTATATCTACCACTTTTTTAACTCTGAACAGCTTAAATAACCTTAATTCCCTCCAACCTGACACAGCCAAACAAAACAACGGAAGTTTCGATTTTGCCCTGGGACAGAACGGCTTTGCCACTGGCCGCTGCCGCGGATCCCCTCCCGCGTGTCAGGCAATAAAAGCGACAGCGACAAATTTCGCTGATTGTGGTCGTTTGTCGCCTCCCGTGTGTCGAGCCCCTGAGTTTGCATAGTGGCAATACGCTTTTTAAAATAATGGAAACCATAAGCAACGGTTTTCAAAGTAAGATCGGGAATTTTGTTAAATTTTTGAATTGTTTACTAGAAACCGCACTGTAAAAAACATAGATTTTACAGTAAAACGCCGGCAGCTGGGGTTGCCAGAATAGTACCATTAAATTATGGGCAAAACGTTTTTTTAAACAGTAAGAAAGTGTTTTTATTGTTGTTTTTACAGTTAAAACTGGTACTGAAGTCAGTATTTTACTTTAAAAAAATAATGTTTTTTTATTTACCTGAACATAATTATAAAATAAAACAATTTTTTTCTACTAAAAACAAAATTTAAACATTTCCCTCCTTACACACAATCACCTTTCACTGTTCAATTCATAGAATGAAATAACCATTAACCTGCCATTAAGGTCATAACTAGTTATAAATGCTGTTCATGTCTTTCACCTGCACTTGTGTGAAAATCATAGCAGTCAAAAGTGCCGAGTCAGTAATGACATCGGTATTGAACAGCAGCTCTGGGAATCAGGAAGTAAACTCCTTACACCATTACCAGCAATTTAAAACCCTATTTTTGTGATAAATAAATGTAAAATCATAGTTTTTACCGTTATAAACTTTAAAGTGACAGTGTGTATTTTTTGGGGCGATGGGGGCAGTAGATACCAAAATCGTTGCAAGCAAGCAGTATATCTGTGTTGGAGTGAGACCTTTTCAACAGATGCCCATTAGGGTCAAAAAGCCTTGGGGAGTGCAAACTTTAGCAAAATAAGAAGCGCATCAGACTCCCTTTCATCACTGGCAACAAGTGAAGAGGTAAATGTGTAAAACAACATTTAAGAATGATGAAAAAGTTTGTAAATGTTTGTTACTAATCAGTAAATGCATTTTGTCCTCATCGGCTCCCATAGAAGGAAACATAGCATCTACTATGGCGACACCCAGAGACAGACCCACTCCCATTTATTTCAGACCTGACTTTTATGGTTACTTGTCACAAAGCCGTCAATATTTTTTAACAACTGGGCTTCATTTAATTCTTTTTCATCAACATTTTGATGGATATTTCCAGACATTAATGGTAAAAACTATACATTGTCTCTATGAGGAAATTTTCCGTTAACAAAAAGGGCGCAAGGGTGTTTTACAATAGAATTATGTGGTTGTTGTTTTTTTTTACTAAGAAAACACGTACAAACAACTGTTTTCACTGATTTATTTACGGCAACTTCACGTGAAATCAAAAGTTTTAAATAGTTTTATAGATGACAGGTTTTTCCTGTCATTGTTTTACGGTGTGTCACTGTTAAATGCACGGCTATTTTTTTACAGTGTTGGAATGATTTCTAATGATACTGGGTTTCCATAATTGATACATATGCCACAATATTGCACTCAGGTGTGCCACTTCATAAATTTCCACCCATTAAATGCATGGAGTAACACAAAATTCATAAAATAGAGTATAATTAATGTTAAAGTTAAGACGCATGTGGTTCACATTTATGGATCAGTAGCTAAAGTTAGCATTAACATTAGAAACATTAGATTACATACCTACCATTACTACAATTAGGGATGTCCGATATTATTGGCTTATCATTATTTTCGGCCGATAGCGGTATATATTTAGATCAAGAAAGCTCAATAGTAGCATTCATACTGGTGGGAGTCTTCTAGATCATTTGTCTTCAATTTATAGGACATTAAAACTTCTCACTTTCTCATCAACATTTTCAAATTTGTCAACTCGTGCCTAAATAGTTGTGTAAAGCTCTAAATTAAACATAATCTTTGAAAAAAGCAGCAAATGTAAAAATAAGGAGTCTAGAAGAGTCAACACATAATATCACTTTTGTATTTAGACTTTTGCTTTCTGTAAGAAGAGAAAAACCGTATTTTATTATGAAAAGGTCTGATTTTACCTCCACTGATTTAAAATAAAAACATCTTTTCTATTTTTGTTTGTTGAACGAAAAGGAAAAATGTCCGGTATCTTAGCAGGATGTAGACAACTAGTTGATTTTGTACAAAGAACAGCTGTTGAATAGATTTGTCTGCACTTTGCTTTATTTTGAAAATATAGCAGCTTATCAGTGTGAGAAACAGGAGCTGGAACACCTGGATTAGTTCCTGTCTGAAAACGAACACTGACTAACTCGAAAGGTCTCCTTAAACGACTGCAGTTGCTGTAGAAATAATGTTAATTAAATATAATATTTGACAAGGCAATGAAGACGTGTTTTTTTAGCTGAGCGCTTTGTGAACGTCACGAATGTTTAATTAAACTTTGTCAAACTAAACAAGATCAAGGAGCTGAATTGCTTGTGCTGATTAACGTCACGTTTATCGAGTTCAGTCAATTACCCCGTCACCTCGCTAGATTTTCTGCTCTACTCAGTACATGAAGTTGGGCAGACGGACAGAAATGAGCAGGTTAGAATGTGGAACGCCACAGGAATGAAGCTCTAGCAGTTCCTGCTCATTTTAGTCAGTTTTTCAAAGCATCTAAAATAAAGAAGCTGCAGCAATGCAAGTGCATGCAGCCATGAATATTTTATAGAGTCCCCCCGTTAAAGCAGCAACGGCTGCTGTTGACATGACAGTGCAAAAAATAATTGACATTGTATTATTTTGTTTTTCTGCATGAATAAAATTACTGTTGGTGGGGTTTGCTACTCCATACGAGAGTAAAATTACTTTCTTTAGAATAAAACTTCGGGTTTTGACGCTAAACAGATCTTTCTCTTTGTTTAATTTTTTTATTCTGGTTACAAGTGTTGAACACTCGTTTAATAAATACATTTTCTGTAGACTCCGGTAGAAATGAATGCCTTGTAAATCGCACTCTGGGGAAAAAAAGCCCAGAAGTTTCTGTATCGGCACGGAGAATTCAGCTGAAGGATAAAAAAGCCTCAGACGGCAGGATTTGGAGTCTTTCCTGATATTTGGACATCTCACTTCTGATTGGATAACAGCAACGTGACTATTACTGACTCTGTTTGCTTTGCAATGTTGATGCTTCGTCTCCACAAATAACACAAGCCTGGAGGAGTTATGCAATGTGGTGAAGGTGCTAATGCTAACAGTTAGCTTTTACTAGCCAAGACGTTCTCTGCTGTTAGGATGGATGAGTCCATGAATGTTAAGTGACAGCGTGACGTAGATCTGTCGGGATTTTCAAATCCTGGAGTTTCACCGTCTAGTTTCTATCAGAAGCTACTGCAGGAGATAGGTGTAGGAGACTATTTTTAATGTTCAGCCTGCATGCAAAACTCAGAATGACTGATTATAATCAGAAATAATCATCAAAAAATGGTTTTTCAGTGTTCCACACCTTTAATATTAGGCACTGAATTTTGTAAGTAAATTTCGCAGCACATTTTAAAAAATTCTATTTTCTATTTAAATGTAATTAAAAAATTCCATATATATACACCGGTACAATTAATTGTTAAAATCTATATAAATGTGGTATGTTTAACCTAAATATTTAGATAGTGTGCAAATTTTAAAAGCTGCATTCAAAAAGTCCTATTGAAGGTGCCAGAGTGTCTTTAAAGGTGAGATCATGGAAGTCCCTTCGGCCACTAATGATCCTGTCAGCAGATTCTTGTTAAGACAAACAAACAGGTTCGATATACCAGCCTATCGATATATCTGTGTTTGTATTTTAAATAACTTTAAGGTCGTCTTCCTCCGCTTATCCGGGTCCGGGTCGCGGGGGCAGCATCTAGGGAGCTCCAGATCCTCCTCTCCCCGGTCACCTCCACCAGTTCCTCCGGCAGGACCCCAAGGCGTTCCCGGACCAAATTGGAGATGTAACCTCTCCAACGTGTCCTGGGTCGACCCGGGGGCCTCCTGCCGGCAGGACATGCCCGAAACACCTCCCCAGGAAGGCGTCCAGGAGGCATCCTGACCAGATGCCCAAACCACCTCAACTGGCTCCGTTCGATCCGGAGGAGCAGCGGTTCTACTCCGAGTCCCACCTGAATGTCCGAGCTCCTCACCCTATCTCTAAGGCTGAGCCCGGCCACCCTACGGAGGAAACTCATTTCGGCCGCTTGTATCCGCGATCTCGTTCTTTCGGTCATTACCCAAAGCTCATGAGCATGACCATAGGTGAGGATTGGGACGTAGATCGACCGGTAAATCGAGAGCCTGGCTTTCTGGCTCAGCTCCCTCTTCACCACAACAGATCGGCTCAGTGTCCGCATCACTGCAGACGCCGAACCAATCCGCCTGTCGATCTCCCGATCCCTCCTACCCTCACTCGTGAACAAGACCCAGAGATACTTAAAACTCCTCCACTTGAGGTAGGACCTCTCCCCCGACCCGGAGTTGGCAAGCCACCCTTTTCCGGTCGAGAACCATGGTCTCAGATTTGGAGGTGCTGATCCTCATAATAACTTTAACAATAATTTATGTTTATTGACCAGTTTTGAATATTTAATACTTGGTCAGTTTACTGATTAACTTTAATTAGATGTCTGATTTCAACACTGAGCCGTGCACAGAATTAAGATCTCACAGCTGGTTCAAAAACAAATTCAGTGTCAGTGTTCTGTAAACGGCCTGTGCTTGTATTGCGTCTTCTTAGGGGTCTACAACCCCCCAAGGCACTCTACAACAAAATCAGTCATTCACACGCTGGTGATGATGAGCTACATTGTAGCCACAGCTGCCCTGGGGCACACTGACAGAGGTGCGGTCTATGAACACTGGCGCCACTGGCAGGCAAGGCAGCTTAAGTGCCTTGCCCAAAGAGACAACGGCTGCATTCTCTGGTCGGATCTGGGATCGAACCTGCAACCTTATGATTACTGATGTTATGAGTGACATTTTAGCATGAAAATAAGGTGGAAAACGTCTAGATATTAAATACTGGCAACACAAATCAGACCATGATCCCACAATTTTGGTATTGACAAAAATAAATAAATAAATAAACAATATCTGCCGAGCTCTTCTCAGAGATGTTAGTTAGGTAGGGGATCTCTTCACCCAGCTTTAATTGTAGACCTACTTCCATTGCATCAGTTTGCAAAGTAGCTAAATATTTAGCTAAACCGTGCCACATTCATATCTACATTTTCACTTTTAGCTAAACGACGTGAAGCTTATTTTTTGTGCATTACTTTTACAGTCAGCGCCCCGTAGATTAAAAGCCATTTCGGCGAGGTTATTCCCGCTTTTGGTGCTGCTTTCTCTGCTGCGATATGGGAGTCGTGCTCCTAAGATGCCTCTGGGTGATGAATCTGACAGTGATGTCAAAGACGTGCAAAGATAGAGGATGGATAACACTCCTCGCCTCTCGCTGAGGGCTGGGAGACACACGGGCTTTGCAGAAAAAGTTTTGAGTAGCTGGGAGGATCTTTTAATTTGAACCAAATGAGTCGAATCATTGATTTTACATTATTGTAGGGCCGAATGTAATCCATTTTATTCTTTTGTTAGACGCTGTCTCAATTTCAGTTTTTTTGGGACGGTTTTGTTTTCCAAAATAAACGACTTTTGATTTAAAAAAATATGGAATTCTGGAACAGAATCTGGAGGCTCTGAGAAAAGGTCAGATTGATTTTACTCTACATTTGCTGATATTTGCTGTGTTCTCATCTAAATCCTAACATGACTTAAAGAAAGCACTTTTTATTTTTTCATCAGAGATTTTTTTAGTTTGTTCTGCACGTTCTGAATTTTGCACACTTAATGTCAGTGCTGGAACAATACATTAGGTCAAATTTTTGCATCACAGATCAGTTTTATGTTTATGTTTATGCATTTAGCAGACGCTTTTGTCCAAAGCGACTTGCAAGTGATACAAGAGAGTTTTACAGAGTAGTGGAGGGCGGGGCTAATCATGCTTCTAGCAAAATACAATTTAAGTAAATAACCTTACAAAGAATTCATGAACTTATGAGGAAAATGTAATAATACTTTACTTGTATTCTGTGGGGCCTGGTGGGAAAGGATCCAAGGACTGGTCCCAGTATAGACCTGATTGTTGGGGTATTTCTGATCTAAATCATTACAAAATTATAACATTTCTAAAAAAAAACTTGAATATTTTATTAAATGTTGTTTTCTGACAGTCGTTGCCGACGGAACGGGCTTGAATGTGCCCTGCTGCTCCAGTTATTTGGGATCAGTTCTGGACGGAGGAGCCGAGCGTCTGCAGGACCGAGTCCAGAGAGCCAGATAGGGCCGAGCAAAGCACCATTGTGTGAGATAGAAAAAGAAGCACTAGAAGGATGGGGTGTACGAGAGCGGAAGAAAAGGAGACTGACAGCAGACCAAAAAAGAAGAAGAAAGAAAGAAACCGGGTGCAAAAGAGGGAGGAATGAGAGAGTGGAGAACGAGGAGGCAAAGCAACAGAGGAGTGAAAGAAATGAGTTGATGGGTTGAGGGATGGAGTGAGGGGGTGAATAAAGTGGGAGTGAAAAGTATCAAAGCAATGGAGGGGGGGGGGGGGGAGAGAAAGAGGGGAGGATGTCACCCATGGCTGCCACTCATCACTCACAGCTTAATGACGCTGTTTTTCTCCCACCCCTCTTCTCTCATTTCGTGTGTGTGTGTGTGTGTGTGTGTGTGTGTGTGTGTGTGTGTGTGTGTGTTTCGGCCTGCACCCAATCAAACGGGGTCGATCAGAGTTCACAACCTCCAGGTGGGGTTGTCCTCCACCAGGAAAGCTCTCGGCAGGAGGACAATCGTCTCCAAGATAAATTAGGGCAGCCATTTTTTTTCCACTTCCTTTTTTTTTTTGTGTGCAAACATTAAAACTGTTTTTCTCTCCAAGCTTCTGATTGGTTTACGATGCAAACCCTTAAAGAACAGATGCACTCGCTCACCAGAGCTTGCATATGCACGCCGACACACGTGCGAACCCTGCGACCATCTATGTTTGCATTCAGCTGCACTCGTCCTCTCGCTCATTCCCGTTTCTGGGAAGCATCAGCCGTTTAAAACTCAAACGGCTGGATTCCCACCCCCACCCCCTTTACTTTCCTCCTCGCACCAAATTTGGGGAACAGCTGGGGCGGTCATGACGATGATTTGTCAACGACTAGTCGAAGTCGACTCGACTTTCATTACTTGACTGTCGACTTAAAAAAATAATAAAGTCGTGCAGGCCCTAGTTGATAATATCGGCCTGGTTTTTTTTATCAGGTCGATACCAATATGTTAAAAAAAAGGACCAACATCGGCCAATACTGATATTGATGCCGATATATTGTCATCCCTAATTCTATGGTTACATTGTGATTTCTTAGTAAATATCTTATCTAGTTAGAGACAAACTTTATTGTATTTATCCTAGTGAATCTATAATTAAACGGGTAAACTAGCAGTAGCACATCCAACGTCAAAGGAAGTAAAATGTTATTATCAGGAGAGGGAGAATGATTAAGTGGTTAGCAGCAGTGTTCAAGCCGACGGCACCCTCCATGAGGTTACCACAGCTCAGCAGAACATCGTTGTAGCTGGTGACCCAAAAGACCAACATAGCCAATGAGAACAAATGTTCTGTCTGTTATTTCCTGTATTCTTAATAAAATACATGCAGTTGCTGTAAATAAACTGTAAAAAGGGAAAATCATTTTTCCTTATATGATAATACGTTTACTGCCCTGTGTTCAGCATGGCAGAAAATGACTTTTTCACTTTAATTCTTCTTTACATGTTTTATTAATAAATTGCCCACACTGTGAACGGCTCTGGCACACAGCTTCTGTGTGTCGTGTGCTTTCATTCCACTGAAACGCTCAGATGAATAATTAAAAAGCCAGCAGATAAAGTGATGTACCTCTGTCAGCCTCTGCCTCCTTTCTCCTCAGCTCACAACCTCCAGCACTCTCTCCCTCCAGTGTCTCAATGTCTAAGCTTCATTGATCGCTTGCCTTGCCTCCTTTAGACCCCGCGCTTCTTTATTTCCTCCTCACTCTCCTCTCCTCCCTCCATTCTCAGAGAGCTAGCTGGTTTGTATTTTTGCTGTAGGAGACAATGGATGGCAGGACGGTAGGCAGAGCAACGGAGAACAGCAGAGATGGTCTTTTGGTCTTGCGTATTTAATCAATTATATTCTCTTGCTTCTTTTGGCAACTCTACTTGATCTTTCTCCATACAACACACACACACACACACACACACACACACACACACACACACACACACACACACAGGTAAATTTTGGGGCTCCTTCCATCTTGTTTCGATTTTACTACAATATTTTTAACTCGACGTGAAACATGGGAAGCCTTTTGTGGGTTTTCGGGTTGCTTTGTTGTTTTTCACTGTTCCCTTCTGTCTAGAATGATAAATTTAGGAACACAATGTTTCAGCCTGACATCACAGAGCTGGTGAACATGCTCCTTTAAAGTTTACAGCACAAATAACTCTAGTGTAGAGCAACTTTTCACCTTTTTTCTTCTTCCATAAAGCACTTTAAAGAGTCAGTCACCTCCAAATAGCCTTTATTTTTACATATCATCTGTATAGATGAGTGTCTGATAGTGCTGCAAACACGTGGAGTCATTATTTTGGTGAATCTTGTTTAAAAAATAAATATTCTTCTTGAAACTGTCAATGTAGCTCCCGCTTCAGGTTAATGGCCACGGCTATTAGCGGGGGTGGGAAAATTTTATCAGGGGTGGGGGGTGCGCACGGATCTTTTGTCGGTATATCTTTTTTTGGGGGGGGGACGTTGTTTTCAAGGTATCCAGAGCATGGGTGGGAGTGTGTTGAATATGACATCCGCATTGTATTCTCCGTCAGGCAAATACATGATCTAACAGTTGATTTTCTGGTTGGTCGTTGCCACAGCACCGTTCTCTCGGTCTGCCTGGCAACGCCTCCTTTTTCTGCGTTTTTCAAACAGGCATTGTGGGTGGCATGCAACTCTGTTACTGGGTGGATTTGCTCTTTAAAGAGACAATGTGTAGTCTTTACCGTCATTTTCTATAAACATCCATCAAAATGTTGTTGAAAACGAATTAAATGAAGCCCAGTGGTTGAAAAATATTGGCTGCTTTGTAACATATAACCATAAAAATCAGGTCTAAAATACGTGGGAGTGGGTCAAAGGCTTTGCGAGGCGATCTCTTGTGAGGCCAGGTGCCTTGCTAACGAGGACACTGTCCTTGCTTGATCAAAGAAAACGATTAAATGGAACAGACTTGCATCATGCTTCCGCGGTGGTCACGTAACGTGACACGGAAGATAACGTTATATTTTATACGTATTAGTTTCAATATAAATATAGAATGAGGGTTTTACTTTGTAAATTGTGTATATATTTGTTAAATATAATTGTGTTACTACCTGCTAGCCACACAAGCTGCAACTACTAAGCAACCAACCAACAACAGATAACTTCTTTGGCTCTAAAAAAACATTTGAAATGAGTTAACTTACATTTAAACTTGAAATTTGCCCCAGAAGTAGCTGCTGGCTTGTGGTTCACCATCCTTTTAAAAATGCCGCACTGCATTCTGGGAATTTTTTTTACCAAGGCTAGGCTACGAGACACCTCCTGTGTATCCTTGCTCAGCTAGCTAAACGGCTAACAAACGGAGAACATACGCCTCAGTAGAACATGAAAGTTGGACCACGCCTTGGCGGTTCCTGATGACGTATCTGCTAGGCAACCGGGGCGAGGCCAAGACATCAAGGCAAGGTTCCTTGGCATTGACAAACACCTTAAGTCTCTGGGCGACGCTGTTTTAGATGCTATGTTTCCTTCTACGGGAGTCCGTGAGGACAAAATTCATTCGCTGATTTGTAACAAACGGTTACAAAACGTTCACCTTTCATAAATGTTGTTTTACGCATTTATCTCTTCACTTGTTGCCAGTGATGAAAGGGAGTCTGATGTGCTTGTCAGTTTGCTGGAAGTTTCCCTCCCGAGGAATTTTTGACCCTAATGGGCATCCATTGGTAAGGTCTTACTCCAACACAAATATACTTCTTGCTTGCAACGATTTAGGTATCTACTGCCCCCTATCGCCAAGGAAAATACACACAGTCACTTCAAATATTTTTCCACATGTATGGCTCATCTCATTTGAGGCCTTGCAGCTGTATCACATTATCACAGATAAGGTTCTGGTTTCTAAAAATGACTAAATCTCAACTAAAATTAATAAAATGGTTGTTTTCTGCTCAACCAAAGGATTTATAAATCATGAAGGCTCCCAAATATCCATCACTTAGGAGGGTCCTATCCAATGATTGATATTTTTCTTGGATGTGACTTGTCAGGCTTCTTCAGAAGGACTCTAATCTGTACCTGTCTCTCTGACTTCCTCTATTCTAAAATATGAGGTCCCATGTCTTCCTGATGGGGATGGGGTGAGGTTGGACACTAAAGCACACTTAGGGATGGTGCAAGGCCCTGAGGGACAGCAACTCCAACACTTACGGGGGTTTGATGGCCCCACGCTGGTCTTTATGTATCCACATCACTGCATGGCAAAACCACAGAGAATGAGTCAGCTGTAGAGCTCTAAAGCAAGTGAGTGTTGCCATTGCTTAACCAGTCAAATGAATAAAAAATTCCTTTATCAAAACTCCCAAATATCAACTTAACCAACTAGGCTATGCATCACAGGGTGCACTGCAGCACCTTTCAGTCCGTCATCGTGGATTATGCTGCTTTGATGTGAATGTGTGTTCTCTCTAGGTTCCGTCTGACTCAAATTATCATCTGGTTTCAAATCTGAAGTATCCACGAAGGGATTGTTTTGCTCGGCGGATAAAATTTATAAAGTGGGAAAAGTCAAGCCGCATCCACCATGAATGAGGATTCATTATCGCGGCTGACAAGTAATGCAACTAAAAAATATATCACATCAGCATCTCAGAAGATGATCTATACCACAGGGCTTCACTGAAGTGCTTTTATGGCAAATAACCTGGTTGAACACTTAACAGTCAGAGAGAGCCATCAGCATAGATGAATGGTTTAATAATACATAACAAATGGTCCACATGGGGCTGATTCATGGGGCATCAGGTGCTGGTAACATGGAAGCATTAGCTCATTTTGGGCTGTAGCTATCCACTTAAGTAGTTGGTAGAAATGTATTTTCTCCTTATTTGCTGAAATTTCATGAAAGTAATAAAGGGATTATTTGTATTGGAAGAAGTTTTGGACACAAGAAGCGTCAAAAGGTCTTTAACCAGTCTTTGTGGTATTGATCTGTGACGTTTTTAGTTCCAAGGTCGTTCCTTCAGCCCTTCTTCTACTTCTTCTGATTTTACCTGCATCATGCAGCTTAGAGTGGCTAAGTGCTTTCTGAGCTAAATATTTAAATGTCACATTCACAAGCTTTCTATACAGATTAATGATTTTTTTTCTTGTCTTAATACTGTAACAAATTGAATATGCACACAATGCGCTCTGGGTAATGATGCCCTTGCAGGAAATGAAAGTAGGGCTGTAAACATGAATAATCCAGTGTGAAAGCAGGGCCGCCTACATGAAAAAATATATAGAAAGTAAAGAAATAAAGATGGGGAACAACAAAGGAGAGAGAAGAGGAACTTAATTCACAATCTTGTGGTGCTACCTTCTTTGTTAACAATGTTCTCTTGGTGGATTTTCAGCCAATGTGGCCAACACACATCACATGTTGGTTCGGTAGGTAAAGCTCCAGGTGTCGACAACCCAAACAACCTAATGGGCCATTCCCATCTGTACCGGGTCGGCCTGGGCCGGGTAGCCCCAGTCTGCCCTAGCCTGGCCCGGTTGATTCCACACATCCTTGTCTTAAGCCCATGTGGGCTGATTCTACCCACCAATCAGAGGCTTGCTCTAATGGAAGGTGTGAACTTGCTGTCAGCAGTGGGTGTGTTGGCCCTGGTCGGCCTGAAGCAGACCCCCTCGAGAAGAGGGCTGAGAATGAACCTTGGTTGGCCCGGAAACATACCAGGCCACCCAGATATGTAAACAACCTATGCTACCCGGCCCGGGCCAACCCGGTACAGATGGGAATGGCCCAATAGAGATGGATGGTTGGGTTGGTGATACTTGGTGAAACAGAAGGCTGGAGGCCCCATTAGTTGGCTAATAATAGAATAATAACAGGCACCTTTTAGGGGTTTTGTGTTCAAAACTTAATTTTTCATATTTTTTTTCTTGTGATGGTTGAGTTGAAAGCTGGTGTGTGCTTTTTTTCACATCACCTTTTTGATGCATGTGGGCTATTGTAGCTGCAGTACCTATTTTGACCTGCATGGCGCTAAGGAGTCGAATGTTTTTACACATTAGGGCTTTAATTCAATGTTTTAGATTTTTGCAACAAAGATGTAATAAACCAACGCATCTGGTTTTTAATGCTAAAAACTGACCTCATCACATCATGCAGTCATAACTCAAACTCTGCTACATCTGTTCCCCAGCTGCTTTACATTCATTAAGTTTCTGGAACAATCCTATTCTTTTAAAATAGCAAATTACAAAATCATGTGTTTAATGTAAATGTCATGGATAAAAACAGCTGAAAAGAAGACTTAATTGGGTTAAAGAAGCAACAAAACTGGACATCAGCTCAGCTCCATGTGGACAAATCTATTCCTCAACTTCTGTGTTTGCCAGTGTTGCTTTTACAGAAGCTGTCAGTGTTGGTCGAACCATTTTGTGAATACAAAGTTGAGGAATTCAACTTTCTACAATTTTGCCAAGAGAAATAATAGAAAATTCACTAGATGTCCTTGTGTTGGCACAAAGCTAACACCTAAACGGTGCTCCAATGGTTTGAGCTGCTCAAAGACACTCGAAAAGGCTAAAGAACAATACTGTTATATATTTCCTTAAGGCATGCTTTGCGACTTTTTCATATTTTAAAGTCATTTTCTTGAGCCAGTATGTGCTAAAATGACCCTTTACAGAGTTAATGAAATGTCCCTCAAATCCCACCACCCTCTGTGGTCAGAATATTGCACTTGCCACTTCAGAGTGCCAGTCCGGTCCCTGTTGGACTTAGTAAAGTGGAGCTGGCATACCTGGCGCTGCAGACTGCTTCCAGCACATCTCCTTCATGTTTTAGATCATAAACACAGCTGATTTGTGTAATTTAGTGATGAGCCGCTCCTGTAGACACTAATGAAGGCTGGGGAGACGTTTCAGCTGTTGAAAAGATGAACACACAGCGAGAAGTTTTACTTTAGTTTTTACTATCAACCACTAGGGGGTGCTAAAGGCACGCCAAAACAGTTTAGTTTCCTTTTGCGCGCGCGCGTGCGTGTGTGTGTGTGTGTGTGTGTATTCTTGTTTAATAAACACATTCTTTCTTTCTCCCTCCCAGGTTGTCAGGCAGTAACGTCCCTTCTCCCATCGTTAGCAACAAGAACTGGCTGCGGCTGCATTTTGTGTCTGATAGCAACCACCGTTACCGAGGTTTCACTGCACATTATCAAGGTAAGAGGAGAGTGTGTTAGCAGATGTGAGCATCCAAATGCGCACGCTCAATAAAAAACCACCTGCACATTTTGGATTTTTTGGGAGTTCATAATGAGAACTCGTTAATGTGACTTTTCAAAATGTTTTGTTATTCTCCCGTTTTCTGTGTTTTTGTTCCTTTTGACAACCGGCCATCCCAGCTTTAGCTCCTGCTTCTTGCCTCCAGTTGTCTTGTCTCCTCTTCTTCTTTCTGCATCTCTCTCTTTTTGCCATCTCAAGCTAATGAGAGTTTGTTTTTTCTTTTGTAAAATGGCCTGTGAAGGGCTAAAAAAGCAGGTGGAGATTTATTTGGCTACACTCGTGTCTCCCAGCAGTAATAATACTGTACTGCACAGAACAACTGGACCTGATGGTGCTTTTATACACATTTTACTTGTTTTTTTTTTTCTTTCAAAAAACTCTAGCTTGTTTTTCAGCCTGAAATTTCCTTTCAAGTCTGTTTGGCATCACTTAGATGCTTTGTATCTTCTTGGCCAGAGGCATGTGGTGCACCTACAACACCCTGTGAATAAAACACACAATCGGGGGGGGGGGGGTATTGCTGAATGATGGAGGGAAATCGGTCTAGAAGTCATAGCCCTGTTGATCAAATGCACTATAGAAGTTTTTTTTATAACTGAGTGAAAGCATGGCGATATTTTCCATTAGGCCCACGGTCATGCAACATGACTTGTCACATCACTTCATCCCATCATTCCTCCCTCTTTACACTCAAAGTTACCAGAATAACCATTTTATAAGGAAAAAGTAAAATAAAACATGAATCAGTGCCTTAGAAAGCAGTGTCTCTTCCTGTTAAGAAAGCATTTTAAAATATGTCTCAAATACACAGCACTTTTTAAATGACCCCTTTATTTGTGTTTCTTTGATACAAACCCTTCTTGTCTTTTATAACACCCTTCATCTTAGACAGGAGTGCACTCAGAGGCATTAATAAACACACAGGGTGTTAGCAGCATATTAAGATTGGTGTCCTTGGAATCATAAATCATGTTCTATTTTCTTATATAAAGTATTTGAGTAATGGAGAAAGTGAACCAACAGAATCAAGAAAAGCAACAAAAAACCTCAAAATGTTCGTTTTTCCACATTCTCCTTAAAACTTGATGTTGGGGATATTTTCAACCAGTGATGTCCCAATCTGATCGGATTGGTATGTCTTTCTTAGACTGGTATAGCGACACCAATGGGGAATCTTTGTCTGCCAAAAGTGAAGCCAATGTGGAAGTATATTGCAGTTCCCACCATCCTCCACTAGGGGCTGGCTCCAGAAAGGAGCAAGTTCCTATTGACTCCCATGTTAAAAATGCAAAGTTAACAGCAGTAATAAACATGTTTACAGCCTAGTTCAGAAAACCATTTTAGGTTTATTAGGCCTGGTTTACTGTCATGACAACTCTGAGGAGGGTGACTTTTGTAACTCATCCATTTTGATGCTAATAAAGCTTAAAAATTTGAATGACTAGAGTGGTGGTGGCAGGTTAGCAAATGAGCCGTTAGCGCTAGCACAAGCAGCTTGCCTCCTGCTTGCTCCAAGGAAGGTCTTAGCCTCAAACACACATTAAAAGTGTTACAGCCTAGACGGCAGACTATGGCAAACACCCACCAACGTTTATTAGCTTTGGTTAGCTGCGAGTTAGCTTGTAGCTACATCGGCTCAGAGTTTGATGGGTGTCGATCATCTGCCCCTGCGCTCACAGCCACACTCTCAGCTCCATTTTGGTATTTTCCCACAAAGCCTTTTCCGGCTGTAGCGAAAGACTGCTTCATTCACTGTACGGCCCTAAAGTACACAACATTTCGCTGTAGCAGGGCACACTAACGTCACAAGCTTAGGCTACTCTCCGAAAAGCACACGTCATTAAAAGCCGACAGATACCCATGACAGTAGAGAAGAGAAACTATTAAACGTTAATACTTCTTTTATTTGACTCTGAACTGAACTCCAAAAACAATGTTTCACATTCTTGCGTGGAGCTTCCGTAGTTGCTAATGTTGCTAATGCTACTCTCCCATTAGTCTCTCACAACTAGTATTTGAGTCAGTCCCTGTGTTTATTGTTATTGGTTGATTGCTGAACAGAGTTTTTGGACCCTGACTTTGGTCACTAGAGAGGTCAATAAGCCGTCGGTGGGCCGGTCACATGAGCTGGCCACAGATCTGCGAATCATCCTCATTTTCACGTTTTTAGTCAAGATTCCATTTCTTCTGCTTGTTTTGCAGTTTTACAAAACAAAAGCTAGATTCACAGAACAGCTTCTTCTAAATGGAATGCAATAAAATAAAAACCACAGTAACTTTCTTTTTTCTGTTGACAATTCTTTCTCTTTTTCAAGAAGAAGACATGAAAATTACTTTTAAATAAAAGTTTAGCAAGAAACAAACACTGAATATAAATGTTCCAGCTCCAGGAGTTAAGTTAGCG
This sequence comes from Nothobranchius furzeri, assembly GCF_043380555.1. NCBI lineage: Eukaryota > Metazoa > Chordata > Actinopteri > Cyprinodontiformes > Nothobranchiidae > Nothobranchius > Nothobranchius furzeri. Next base: position 2,418,402 of record NC_091759.1, on the reverse strand, counting down.
ATGAGTTGAAGAATTAAAGAACAACAATTTTAAACATTAACTAATCAGAGCAGATTGTGAGGCCCCCTGATCATAAAATTTGGGGTTGTGCTAATTTTGAAATATATATTTTATTGGACAATGAGCATAAATTAGTTTCTTTTAACTTGAAGCTGTTGATGGAACTGAATCCATTCATCCACATCCATCGATTGGTTATATTCTGAATGCAGTTTAAACCAATAAATGTCTCCAGATTATGGATTATTCATCCACGCCAAGTTATTTTTGGGAACTTAAAATATCCAATTAGACTAAATCAAATATTTAGATGAGGAAAAAGGTTCTGGATGCCATTAATTTTTCGTCTGCACTAGTTGCTTGTGACAGTCTCAGAACTCTGGTCAATTAAACCAATTACAGCAACTGAAACTTTCATTAATCCAGTAATAACTTGATATTAACTGTGTACATTTTTCCAGTGGACAGTAGTAATGGGCTTATTAAGTTCTGAATGACCCCAGCTGATCCCTCTGCTTCTTCTGGCCTGGATTTCTGAGTGACTGGATGGATGTGCATGAATTTTACCAGAAATGTCTTCCTCCAGACAGAAATGGAACAGAGGTCTGAACTTTTAACACGCCATGTGAGTTTTAGAAACGTTGACGTTATTAAAGGTAAAGATTTAAAAACAGTCACTGGTGTCTCTTTCAGGTTAGAATTACTTTCCTACGCTGGTGTAGCCTGGCCTGCTCCTCCTCTGTTTAATTCTGCACAGAGAAAGCGTCTGAGAACTGTCTTATTCAAATAATCCCACCCTCTGAGAATTCTAACCGAGCCAATCAGCGCTGAGTAGCGTACGTCACACACCATAACGCTGAGTTTGTCATAAATGTGGTGACTGAAGCAGAGTTTGCTGCGGCTCTTTCCTTTGTTCTAAATGACTTGAATGTCTTTAAAACCACAAGCAGAAGCTCTAACAGCCTTTCTTCTAAAAATAAAAGATACTAAAAAAAACTACAGTGCTCTTCGGTACAGTCGGCATTTCCATCTTTTTTCTGATTGGTTATTTTTGAGCTGCCTGGTCCCGCCCCACATGTGTCTCTCTGCCTGTGAGTTACCAAACTCTTTCTCTGTGCAGATTTAAACTGAGGATGAGTCTGACAGGCCAGACTAGTGCTGGTGTATGGTTTTAAATAAATTCTTCCTGAAGGCTGATTTAACACACACACACACACACACACACACACACACACACACACACACACACACACACACACACACACACACACACACACACACACACACACACACACACACACAAAGCAACCTTGCAGGTAAGAAAATGCAAATGTGCCACTCTGTGATTCAATTTTAAAATTTGGAAAATTAAAATATTCGATATGTTTTTCATGCTATTGACAGCATTTACACACTAACTGAAAAATGTTATGAAATAATATTTTAAATAATTTATTTAGACATTTAAAGAGCAATAACCTCACAAGATGCACAATCCCACTGTGTGGTCCTCTTAAACAGTTAAACACAAAATGAGATTATTGCCAGAGTTATTTGTGCTTTCTTTCTGGAACAGCATCAAAAATGATTTTTTTATTTAAAAGAACTTTATCAGAGGACAGAAGTTGCTCATTATTAAAATCACGTTGTAGGGTAGCTTAGCACAATAAATAATGGTGTCATCAGCGTAGAGGTGGATATCACAGTCTGAACCGCTGAGTGGTAGGTCAGTAATGAAAATCAATAATAACAAATACTATGGAAGTCTAAATCATTGTCTAATAGCATTATTTGAGTATGTGAAAGGCTTTTAGTTGATCATATGCAATAAAACATAAAATAAAGCAATGATGAGCAGAGTTTAACGGACGAATATGGTAACACTTTAGTTTATGGAACACAAATTAACCATTAATTAGCTGCTAATTAATATGCATATTAGTGGACTACTAAGTCAGAATTAGTCATTATTAAGCTATTATTAAGAGCTTATTACCAATGCTGTAATTCTAACATTAACAGGCCATAAATTAAGAGTTTTGTCATAATAAGCCATTCATAATGGTTTGTTAACTGAAAGTACATGGTTTGTTGCAGATTAGTGCACATACTAGTTAGATCAAATCAATATGTGGCTTTTAAAGAAGTAGTAGAAGTACTAGAAGTAGAAGTAGAATTACGGCATTAGTAATAAGCTGTTAATATGTGCTTAATAATGACTAGTTCAAACTTAGTAGTCCCCTAATATGCATATTAATTGGCAGCTAATTAATGGTTAAGTTGTGTTCCTTAAACTAAAGTGTTACCACAAATATTAAGCAGAACACAACAGCCAAAAATTATTAGAATAATTACAATCATTACTGTTGAAACCCATTAATTTAAGTATTTTTAAAAGGATGTACTTAACAGCATGTACCAGTAGGAATGTGACAAAGTAAAGCTTGAGGGCTGTCCTGGAGCATGTGGTGCCAAGATTTGAGTTGGAGGTCCAGCACCCACTGTGGGTCAGGGTCTTTGTGAATTTGGCTCACTTTCCTCAGACCTTATCAGATTAGTGTCCAGGGAGTTTGAAGGTCGGGTGAAGACCTTTCTCTTCTCTCTTTTCTGTGTACTTTCAGCAATTACTAAGCACTTTTAGCAAAGTCTGCTGCTGTCTCCTTGAGTGGGCCTTGATACTAAACAGGGAAGCTTGCTACCATGTTGGAGGCAAGAAATCAGAAAATCCTGTGACAGAGCTTTAGAAAAGAATTCATTTTCCCCTCCTCCTGTTTACATAAGAATTCTATTTTTCTCTAATTCCATTGTTCCAACATCCTCATTTCCCTCACCAGTCTTTACTTTTCACCTTTCTCCTCTAATTCAACCACTCTCTCCACCCTTTCCATCCTCCAGACTCATTACTTGACTGATTGACTGACAAGCTGACCCCCCCCCCCCCCCCCCCCCTTGAGATTCATTCCTAACAGGTTTAATGGATCCTAAGTGGTTTAAAAGGTTAATCAGCATGTTAATGAGCGGTGTCAGTGGGATAAGTTAGTTGATTCATTAGAAAAGATTTTAACAGGCGTATGATTGATTGGCTGCTTCATGTCAGCTGTCAGTCACCTGTTGGTTATTACTCATTAGCAGAAGGGCAGTGTGGCTGGCTCAAAAGGCTCACATTTTGTTCTTTCAGGTTTTTGCCATTTTGAAGTGTGTTTCTGTCCAAAAGGTATGAAAAATGTTATTTTTACATGTTGTAGATGAGGGGTAGTCAGCTCCCTTCCCCGAGGGCCAGTATCCAGCATGTTTCAGTTGTTTCCCGGCTCCAACACAGGTTATTCACCTGTTCAACAGCTCATGGAGCTCCACAGAAGCCTGTTAATCACCTTGAGATTGAAATCAGTTGCGTTGAAGCAGAGAAACAACTAAAACATTGAACAGCCTCTGTTCATAGAAATGGAGTTTACGTTTGTAATCCATCCATCCATCCATCCATTTTCTTCCACTTATCCGGGGTCGGGTCATGAGGGCAGTAGCCTAGGCAGGGAGGCCAAGACTTCCCTCTTCCCAGCCACCTGGGCCAGCTTCTTCAGGGCATTCTCAAGGCGTTCCCTGGCCAGGCGAGAGACGTAGTCCCTCTAGCGTGTCCTGGTCTCCCTTTAGGTGTCCTTCCGGTTGGACATGCCCAGAAAGCCTCACCAGAGAGGCATCTAGGAGGCATCCTAATCAGATGCCAGAGCCACCTCAACTAGCTCTTCTCGATGCGGAGAAGCAGCGAGTCTACTCCGAGCCCCTCCCGGATGACCGAGTATCTGACCCTACTAGTTTACGTTCTTAATGTCACCTTATAAACCTTTATATTATTATCAGCTTTACATTTTGGTAAAGCCATTACGGAAATGGAGTTATTCTTTTTAAGTTCAAACACTATTTGAAAATAGTCTTCTAACCCAATTTCCTGCATTTGCCACAAATTGGAAATAGACTTGGAAATATTCGGGTCAGAAAAGACACTCAGATCTACGTCACTTTAAAAATTAGCATTCATGGACTCACCCATCTTGCCTCGTAATGGGAAACAATAATGTTGGTTTAGCGTCCAGGAGAGAACAGAGCATTTTGTTAGCATTAGCAACTATACTAACATACAATGCACACAATGTAGCCACAGCTGCTGTGGTTTTGGGGGTCTGAGTGACATTTCATTAACCTTAAAGCACATATCGGCATAATAAAAATGAAAGTTGCGTAGTCCACTGTCAACCCTGTTTAGTTTTTTTTTTCTCAGACTTTAAAGCGCAAGTCACCCCTCAAATCAACGTATTTTTTCCTGATGAATTATATAAATGCGTGTCTAATCGTGCTGCAGACACGTGTAGTCAATAGTTTTGCACTTTAGTGCATTTTAGTTAAAATTAAAAATTTCTGCCTGAAACTGCCAGTGTTGTGCCGTTGTCAGGTAAAAACTCTTCACTGCATTTGAATTTAAATCTGTCACCGCTATTGGCTAAGAGGTATGCTATGATGTAAACTGGTACATTATGATGTCACAATGTCGTGAGTGTGTGTATTTGTTAGTGGCTCCACCCTCTTGGTCTGCTAGGCAACAGCATTTGTTGCATTTTTCAAACAGGAAGTGGGAGTGGAGCACGCGTCTTGTAAGGGGTGACTTGCTCTTTAACGGTTTTACTTCTTATGCTACTGCACACTGGAAGCAAAAGCGGTGTGGAATGGTTTACTCACGATAATCACAGAACTCAAGTGCACACCGGGAGAATCTCAGCACTGAAGCAACTTCTCCGCCCCACTCTTCGCTTGACTCGCAAGATCGCACGATCCCTCGACATTTCAAAGCTTACGATTTGTTTATGCAATCTGCCAATAAACCAAAACGAAGGAAATCACATTTGATATCGCTGGTTGATGTCATACTCTGTTGTTCCTCCACCGCCAGGAGGAAAGCCACCAAAACACACCGCTGCACTTCTAGAACGATGCTGTGGGTAAATAAGCTGTTAGGTCACACGTAAGCTTCATATATATATATATAAAATTGCATCACTGCAATAGTTTTATTTTTTAAATTACTGGAGATTGTACACTGAAACCGTGTTGGATTTCCTGTCTAGCCCTATGTTAATTTGGAAAATGACGCGCCAAAAATATCATAAGATCCTTTGAAGTTTATAAAACACGATTACGGCGTTTGTGCTGTTTCACCTGGAGCCCATATGTTGTTCTGGTTCACTACATCCTGCTTTTCTTCAGGATTACAAGTGGTGATGGTAGGAACTCTTCTGCGGTATTAGTAAACATTCATGGTGCATTAAGATTGGTCCAAATTTGTCTCTAAATGAACAAATCTGGTTTGGCGGGGTTAGTCGGGTTTATAAGACGTTGCTATGAGACCTCGGAGGGACACATTTGGCTCTGGGTGCTGCCAGACGGTTTTCCTTCCGTGTGTGTGTGTGTGTGTGTGTGTGTGTGTGTGTGTGTGTGTGTGTGTGTGTGTGTGTTTGAGGTCAGGCATTTGGCTCATACAAACCACCTCCTCCTTCTGCTGCTACCCAAATTATAAAGTCCTGAATTAATAATAATCTCATAATAATGTATGCCCAAGTTTGTAGAGACGGGGCAGAGGGGCGAGCGAGGCAGCCGAAGAAAACAAAGCAAAAAAGGATGAGTGGATGAAAAAAGTGAGGGGGAGGAGGTGGACAAGTGGGGCGATCCAGAGAGATGATTAATAGACCTTGAGAAGAGGAGAAAACAGATAGATAGCCGGAGAGTAATGGGGCTTTAGGAGGACGTCATTTGGCAGAAGAGTTTGGCTACATTTTAAACTAAAGAATTCATGACGTCCTGCTGCTGACCACTTTAAAGGGAGACGGTGTTGTTTTGGTGTGTTTGGGTGTGTGTCTCTGTGCGCTGGACCCATTCCGGGTTCTTGGATGCAGGACAGGAGCACGTTCTTGAACTCGACTGTTTTGTAAATAAAAGCCTGCAGCTCTTCTGCATACCCGAACAAATCTACCAATTATTTTTAATTGTCCATTTAAATGCCTAATTGATGCTTCAAAATAATTCATGCTGGCAGGGTTTTAAGACATGCCAGGAGCATTATGCTGATAGACCTAAATTAAAGGAATTAACCATTTTAATTCAAATATCTCTGCCTAAGGATACCGTGTTCCTGTGAAAAGAGTGAAATCACTTCTTTTTAAAGCATTTAAATTTCACTCACAATATGTCTGGCAGCCCTTCTGAAATTTGCAGGGATGACAAGATTTAGAAAATGTTGACTTTTAAAATTGCCTTTTAGAAAAGTAAAGTCAACAGGATTAAATTACAGAGTTTTTATATGTTTTCTTGTTCTGTGTTGTAATATTCATACTCTTGTTTAGTTTTCCAATTTTGCCAATAAAGTATTTTGCCAATATGGCAGAAATGTTATTACAGAACCTTAGAGCTAAATATAAGACAGCCGATGGTCGTCAATTACCATGTTTAATTAAAGCGTGGCATTTATTTAGCAATATAAACTTACCTTAGGACCAAAAAGCATTAACATTTCTGTTTATCAAGTTTTAAAAAGCCAATAATGTCATATTCTTATAGTAGATTTGATGTATTTTCACTGTTAGAACTGCTGTAAGTGCATTTAAGCAACTTCGACAAGTATCTCAACTTCACACCATAATATGGTGAAACTTTTCTAGATATGTACAATTGTAATCCAAATTAGACGAAGTTACAAAGAAGTGCCTGAAGTGCCTTTTTTAGTTGGCTCAATTGTCCTAAATCTAAAGATAGATCCTTATATTCTGTGAGAATCAAACTTTGATCGTGAAAATGAACCAAAATGAACCTGTATAGATCCCCTCATGAAGCCGTCAAATAATAACTGAGGTGGAATCACAATGTGTGAAGATCAAAGCGGAGGGATAATTGCCTTCCTGCTTGAACATTTGTTAAAAGCGGCAATTACAGTTAGAGACCTAAAGGCACTCATGCCGACACGGTTACTCAGACTGAAATGGTAAGAATAGTTTCATCTTTTCTTTTCTAGTTTTACAAACTAAATTTTCATATTGGATCATTGCATTTCCGTTGGGGAGACTCAATGCGGTAGATGTTTCAGAAGTGGCAGCATAACGGGACCTATTCAAGGACCCATATGTTTGGTAGTTGGGATATACAGGGTGGGCCATTTATAGGGATACACCTTAAAGAAATGGGACTGGTTGGTGATGTTAACGTCCTGTTTGTGGCACATTAGTATGTATGTGAGGGGGCAAACTTTACAACATGGGTGGTGACCATGGTGGCCATGTTGACGTCGGCCATCTTTGATACAACTTTGTTTTTTTTTTCAATAAGAGGGTCATGTGAGACCAACTTATTGGGAATTTCACAAGAAGGTAAATAGAGGGTTCACCCTTCTTAGCCTCCTTAGGTCTGACTGAACTGAGAGGTGAACCAGATTTGTGATGAGCGAAGAACACTGTTCTTACCTTGGCACGGACACCAAAGTGTATTGAGGTTTACCCAGTTATCATGTGTTTTGTTGACTTGGATGAACCACCACTCATCTTTGGTGAACATTGGCTGATCCATGTAGAACCGAAGGGAGGTGAGATTATGCATTTGCTCTTGTATTATTAGTAGGAAGTTAGACTCTTAAGTGTTAAACTCTTCTTTGGTTTCTGTAACTCATCAATACGGTTTAACATTAATGGAAACAATGTCTAAGAAAGAGAGAGTATCCAGTTTGGATTTGTTGGTCTTGTCACGAACAGAACTCAAACACCAGTAATGACGCCAAACACAGTGAAAGTATATTAAAAAAAAGTTTTATTTTTTGTGGAGTTACCAGATATGGGCGAGGCTGGAGACAGAGTCGAAGAGGAGGCGAGGGTCAAAACCAGATCAGACAAGCAGGTACAGGGAACAGACTGGACATGAGGTGGAGGACAGGCGAGGTTTGTAATGGCAGGCAGAGTACAAGGCAGGGGTCAGGCAAAAAAACGAGGTCCGGAGGCAGAAATCAGGCAGGGTTTTTTTTCTCATATTTAGTCAGTCTGCACTAAGCTAGTCATTCATTTAGTACTTCTCTAACCAGAAATGTACATTCATCAAGTGCAAAAATACATGAAGGTTAACATTAGTACCTTGGTGTCTGTTCTTTGATGAACAGTGACCTGAAAAGCATTCATCTCCAGCTCGATCAATGCAATAGTGGTGACTGTAATTTAGAGGATGGATTGCCACAAGCCCTGTAGAATGTTTTTTCTATGTTGGAATGAAAATTGCTAATATATGGAGAATCATGATAATTTTATACTGTCCATATGTGCAAGCAGCAGAGAGGAAGTGTGCCTCGGAAAAGGTCTCCAAAAATGAAACACAGCAGATTTTCTTCATGTAGTTGACTTATCAGATGCTTTGATTTTATCACTTATTCAATACTGCGGATTCAGTATAATCTAAATCTGCGTTTTGTGATGTTCTGTTTGGTAAAAAATACTTTGTTAAAAACAGGCATCAGGTGTTTTCCAGCAACGGTGGTTTTTTAGTCAATTTTGCCACCTTAGAAGTTTTTATTCCTACAGAAAAAGTTATTTCTCGTATCTAATAGAGAAACAAATACATACATTTTTCATACATAACATCTGGACAGATTATTTTTTATTTTAATTTAAATCAGGGTGTCTGATTATACTTTTTTCACTTGCAAGTTTCCCGGTAAAACATTACTAACGATGCTTGTGAAATCAATGGGAACAATGGAACTCAATGGGAACAATGGAAATCAGTGGGAACAATGGAAATCAATGGGAACAATGAAGTAATTTCTAAATTTTCCATTCAGCAAGCAGGGACTTATTTATTGTATCCATGAGCAACCAAACCTTTGTATATATCAACATCTCCACCTTGCAGTACAAACTACTCCAAACTATCTAAAATCCTGCTGACCTCATAATCTTGCATAAAGCGTATACTGTACTTGGTAGTTCAAGGGAATGCTCCTTCATTGTTGTCTTTCATAGGTAGTGTTTTCTATTTGAACAATCCATTTCTTAATCAGTATTAAGCGATATCTTTCTTTGCTGTGTCCTTGTAAAGATGGAGTTGTGGGTTGTAGAGTTGGAGGTACCTTTTGATCTCAGTTGTGTGTTCAACAGCAGTTATAATTCATGCCAATCACATTCAAAGACTCTCGTTTCTATCAAGTTAGCGGGTAAAATTAATCAGTAAATGGAGAAATATTTAACTGATTTCACAAGGCATTAAAAAGTATTGTGATTTGTAAAATATATCAAGGAAAAGCAGTTTGCTCAAAGGGAGTAGAACCAGACCTATGACCCTTCAAAGATCCTGCTTGAGAGCTGGAGAACAGGAAGAGGGAGGATTTGAAGTACTTGTTCCAATATTTGTAAACAGTTGCTGATTCAGTAAACTTCCATGATCATCATAAAGAAAATAGTGTAGTTTCAGGGCCTTTTAAGGAGCCATGTGAAAGGATGCGACAGTTTACCTGGAAACACTAAAAAGCACTAAAAGCTCTTTGGCGTCATTAATATCCCACTCTGAAATACTGTAAAATAGTCTGAAAAGAAAGCAGATAATCATAAGATAGTTATAAGTCAAAGTAAATGGAATAAAGTCATAAGGGTCAACACTCTTTGGGTTGGGACAACTCCAGATGAAGTTGTTGGAGATGGACAACTATTATCTCTTTGGTATTTGCATGGAATGCAGACGCAAAAGTGCTACTGAGACATCAGACAAATACAAAGTGGCTAGTTTAAAGGGGAGTCTGACAGAGAGGAGGAAATAATGACATGGTGTGGAGCCGTTGCTCCAACACACCTGAATCAATGGAATAAATCACCTCTAAAAATTGTTAGCTTCTCAGAAATTCAAAATTTGGACTCATCAATTTAGGTAATCATTTAAATCAAGTATCACCAACTCAAGTCATAAAAGGGCACTATCCTGCAGGTTTTAGAAGTTTCTTTCAGCACTAACCCACCTGAACTAAATGAACGGGTCATTGACAAGCTTCATCAAAATGTGTTGACATGTTGGGGAGGTTATTAGTTTGAATTTGGTGCATTAGAGCTGGTAAAGATCTAAAACTTTCAAAATGGTGGTACCTCAAGGACCGGAGTTAGCCTTTGATTCACTGTGGCCCACGGACCACAACTAGAAAATAACTTTAGGTGAAGGAAACAAAATGTCCAGAATGCAGAACACGGAGATGGGGAAACTACTGACTGAACACAAAACTTATATATTATGTTGTCTTAATGTTTCATAGCTTCTAATAATGTCTGCTGTTACCGTAACATGGTTGAAATATGTACAAATATTAGTTTTCTCCAAAATTCTAAATGTAATTATTACTTATTGAGTCAAAAACTTTGCATTAAAACCTTTTAGTTCTTATTTGTATCTTATTTGCTGTTGGTTTTATGTTTATAAGATTTATTTTATTGTTTTGTTTTAATATTTGACAAAGTTTTTGTAATATAATGTGTTGAATGTAAGAGTTTTAAATGTATTATTTGGACCCTAGGAAGACTAGCTGTAGTTAATGGGGATCTTTTTATGAATGAAAAAATAAAGTTCAACAATAAAACTTTAGTCATTTTTTACTAACTCTGGTCCGGAAAGCAACATATGTTTATTATAAATGAGAAAGAAAGAGAAACATATATGTGTGACCCACTTAACCTACACTTTTCTATTGTCTAACCCTAACCATGACATTAATGTCACTCGTGGTCTAAGTTACATGGAGTACTTTAGGGGGGCTGAAGAGCCATGTGGCTCTATGGGTGCAGGTTAAAATGTCCTGATTCAGTTTTGGACCTATAGCTTGGCTTTAACCCCCAGAGACCCAAATTTAGAAAACAACTGCAAAATCTTTTTTAACCTTTCACATGTTGTTCCAAGAGGCCAGATAAACGAGCTTATTTACACATTTTAACAGCCAATAGTGTTGCAGAACTGAACAATAGGACCTATTGGCAATGTAAATGTGGTTTTAAAAAGAAAAAAAATGGGTAAGGTTTATTTTTGTAGACTTAAATCTGATGTTGTAATTTACAACCGTGGGTCTCTGGGGGTTAAGGCTTTTATAGCGAATCTATTGAATAAGCTAGGTTTTGAACGCAAACACAGTTATGGAACACTGCTGTTACCAGGGCCCGCGTTGCCAGATGAAACGAGATAGCGCTAAACACCAGTCACCATTTCTAGGTCCAAACGTCTTTTGTGGTCCACTTCAAATGTTTTTCTTTTTGGGACTCTGGTAGTTTGTCCTAAAGTTGAAGTGGTAGCAGCCGGCTGTTTCTCCTTCTCTGATATGATGGAGCGGAGAACCTCTCACACCAGCGGTGTTCTGTTGGAACAAACGCAAGTTCCTAATGAATGGAGAACCCAGGGAAGTACAGTGTTTCGGTCAGACAGATACCCAGATGGTCCAGTAGATGCTTTCGTCCAAAACGAGTTGTTGGCAGAGGTTTTGAGACAAATGCAAGAGAACCATTTTATAAAGGTTTTTCTTCATTTTTAAATCTCCACAATATATTCATAGTTAAACAATGATTGATTGATTACATTGATTTATTAAACATTGTTGAGGCATAGAAGAATTGTTTATCCTCATTTGTTTTCCAAATTTGCCATCAAAGCTTTAATGTGCGCCGCTTGTTTCCCTGTCCCCAAGACGGAGTCAAGACCGGGCCGTCTTACAGAACTTTTAGGAAGAACTGACTCTTCTTTTTGACCTTTCAGAGGCCACCCTGTTGAAATTCTACTCATTATCTCACAATCAATACGTAGTTTGTGCGTTCCAAAATTTTTAATGTTTTGAAAGCATTTTTTCTCCATTGTCAGCATAATTAAAATGTCACAGCCGTCTGTTGATTGATGTATTTCAGCGGGATCTTGACTCTGACCCCTTAACGTGTCATTTTTAAAAGTGCTAAGCAGTGATTCTTAGTCGGCTTTGATGGAAACCAAAGCTAATTTCACATTTCAATTAGGTGTGCGGAGCATCTGCAGATATAACCATTATTAAATCTCTTGGTGGTTATAAAAGGATTTAAAAATGAGACTAAATTATGAAAGAGTTTTAAATATTGTCTCATTTTGGATCGACATGTTTTACTTTGTGAACTTTCAAGTTTTCTGGGAATGCTGTGTGAGTGTGTTCTTTAGTGTGTGTGTGTGCACACTGTGCAATTTGGTTCAGACAAACTTGAATCCGTTATTTTAACAATAACGGATTCAAGTCTTGCAAGACATCAATGCAAGATCTTGGTGAAACATTAATGCAACACTGGATGGAATAAATCAGGTGACTTTGCCTACTTTGTGTTTGCTGGTGTCAGGTATGAACAATATGTTTCCTTCCCTGTGGCGGAACCTACCAATCACATCCCTCCATCATCTTTCTTCATTACGTATTCATGAGTTTTCATGTCTGCGGGGCCGTGATTGGCCCTTAATGAACAACTGACGGCATTATCAGTCAACCAGTGCTACGCCAACAAATAAGTCAGTCAGTACAAAAGAAACACCAGCCAACCAAAGGTAGGGAAACATTATTCAACTTGATCAGTGAGACAGCAAAGCCCTGGGGGAGGTAGACGCATTGGACACTGTTGACTGCATGGTGCCTCGCCACATGACCCATCTCAGACCCACTCATGACACAAGTGGATAATTACAACTGAGGAAAAATAGAATATTTAGCAGATGTGGAAATAAAACCAAGCCCTTTTCCTGTGTTGCTGTAACTTTTAAGCCATTAATCAAAACAAGTACACTGATACTTCAACAGAATCATATGAGCTCATAAATCTACGAACTTTCCCTTTATCTTTCTAAATTATTGTGGGAGCTTGCATGTTACCAGAATCGGGTTTCATAATTTACTTGGTGTCTTGTTTTTGGGCGGCTGGCAGCAGTCGGATCATTAATGCATGGGTTGTGGTGGAATGAGAGCGACTGAATTAATGCGAGTTGGTTGGGTATGCATATTCTGGAGATGTTGAATGATTGCTGCTGTGTGGTTACAAATAGACCCATCGAATGTGGAGAATCACAATGCTTACTGGTATTTTCACCAATTTACTGCATTTGCTAACTGGAGATATACAAAATTATGATTAAGTACTGACAGATTTATTGAAAAGGAGCAAGAGATAAACATTTTTATCAAGCATTGGGCTGTTTTCTGGGAGCTGGAAATGGAGATTTTGGACTCAACACTATGAGGGTTTTCCAGGCTATTAGTTCTTGTGGTGGCTTTTCAACTCACAGAAGAATGTCTCAAGTTCACATAACTCAGCACAATTACGTCATTTACGCATTCCCCAACAGTTATAGTGAAAATGTACGTCAGCCCCACTTTATGGATCTTTGAGTTTAATGATGAAAAAAAGTGTTAAAATCCTTAATCCTTCATTAAAAATGAGACAAACATAAAATATTTTGGTCAGACTAGGGAGTCATAGCAGACAATAATGACAGTAGTTTTTATTTTTGGGTGTATTTTTCGGGTTTTTAGGCTGGAACGACTTTCTAGTTGCTTAACTCATCAAGCTGTATTTGTTCGAATGGACCATTCCTAACGCTACATCTGTCAAGGGTCTCTGTTGAGCAAAGAATAACCTACTTTTAAGCAGGAGCTAAATGAACTAAACCCAGTTTAAATTACTTTTAATGACCACAGTACCACCCATCTGAAAGCAAGAGAATAAGTGAGATGGTTCCAAGGGCTGTGGAAGGTCTGACCATTATTTATTGACCAAAGGGGTCTCAGGTTAGAGCACCTTTATGTGCTGACAGCTACAGCAATAATAAGCTGTTACATCTTTTCTTCTGTAAACCGTTTTACTTTGGTGTCTGGTTTGTTGTTGATCCCATGCTACTAAATATGCAGCTTTGTTACATTTTTCAACATTTTACTTCTACGATGTGCTATACTTAAGTTCATGTGCCATCCCATCTGTTTGCATTAGTGCTGCAGCCTGTAGGCTAGAATAGTACCCAGGCCATATTTAACTTGGATGCATAATCAAGCAGGACAGCCTTGATGATGCATATAAATAAGGAGTAATACAGGGAAGGAATCAAATCAAATTTAACTAAAAAAAGAAAGGGATTTGGGGACTTTGATCTCACCTGATTTACAAGAATTGGGACAAATTAAGGGAAGTATTTTTATTTTTTTATTTGTTCTTTACAAAAGAGGACTTTTGCTCCCAATTTCAAACATAATGAATGCCTGCATGCATGTAAAAGGTAATAAAGGCTTTACTTAGTGTTAAATCTGTATGTTTAAGGCAGCTGTAATAAGCTGAATGTTTATGAATTGACCTGAGAACACAAAATAAATGTTGGTCCAATGAATCTGTGTATAGAAATATAAATGCAATGTACTTTAAGCTTGTTTCTGCTTTAATAGCTGTGACACCGGTGTCGAGAGTAATTCAGTTCTCTCTGCGTAGGTGGATCACTGAAAAGTGGCTGGTTTTTGTTCAAAGCTGCTTTTAGTGACTACAGGTTACGACTTATGGAGCAACCTTTATAACAGGGTTGATGTTAAAATGTAAAGCAGATTAATTTAGTTCTGAGTTAGGTTTAGTTAATAAAATACAATGATGTGTTAAAACAGATTAAAGCAAAAAAAAGTATTAGTGACAGAAGAAAATGAAAAGGTATAGATAATAAGATTGGTGTTTTTTTGTCTGAAGAAAATGTTTAACGCTTGTTATAATTTCATAATTGACTTGAAGGGGAATTTCCACCCTTAAGTGAAATTTCGTCTTTTGCCATTTTCCAAAGTGGGAAAGTGGGGCAAATGATTTTGTAACCAGCCCAGTCATTGTCCTGATCTGGCAGTATTCTGTTAGCTTTAGCTTAGCATACACAATGTAAGTGAATGGTAACAGCTAGCATTTCATGTGAAAAAGTCATGGAAAATTACCAGTAATGGTGCTAATTTTTCTTGATGGCCTCAATAATCATAATAACTCGTTCACTGCCAATGACGACTAAAGTCAACTAAAGTCGTCATTTGCATTTTTTTACTGTGTGGGCATCGGAACGAGCCCCCGCACCGTGAGAACAAACATCTCAGCTCTAAAGCCGATCTTAATCCATGTACGTCACACATCACGTGATCAGGAAGCAGAAAATCCATGTGTTAGGAGATCGTTTTGGGCCGCTGTTGTAAAAAAAAAAGTGCGGCACGAACCGGAAGAGCTTCTGCAGATCACAATTCAACAACGGATTACAAAAGAACGGATGAAGCTCTAAACACGGATTCTTCCTGATGTAAGAAATGAGACTCCTTTTTATTTTGGTAGTTTTCGCGTTGAAATCATCCTAGCGCACAACGTTCTGTGACTTATAAAAAAACAGTAAAAACGCTCAAACGCCGGCAGCGAAAGGCTTTCTGATCAGGAAACGGCAGGCGGTGAGTGAGTTAACTGTAAATTTTACTTTTATTACTTATGTCATGAATTTTTATACAGTCTAGAAGTTTGCTTCCCAGTGTTACTCTGTATTGTGACACTGCTTCACCGTTCTCCTTGAATTTTGTCCGAGTTTTATGGAATTTCAGCTCAGACTTCCTTGTGAACATATCCCACAGGATTTGTTTCCTTCCACATAACTTTGAATTGAATCATATATATTTGATGTTTGAATGCGATGCTGTTATGTTGGATTAAAGCTGCAAGCGTGCCTTGTGTGTATGGGAGGACAAGAGTGTGCGTGCGTGCGTGTGTGTGTGTGTGCGCGCGTGTGTGTGTGTGTGTGTAAATGCTTTCAGGACTTTCAGTTAATAGATCTGTCAATAGGACTAAAGTAATGAAATATAAAATTTCCATAACACCAGGGTTCTTCAAGAGTCGGACGACACTTCCAACAAAATGTCCCATTATATATTTCTGAGGAGAATCGGGAATTTTGGAATTTCTCTAACATTTTACTCTAATTTTATCATTTTAAAGGTTTCTTTGCCTTCTTACTTTGTTTTTATTGTTGTTTGTGTTGCTTTGCTCTTCTCTTTCCCAGCATTGGAAAAGAGACGAATTAGCCCCCCCCCCCCCCCCCCCCCCCCATTTTATTTTAAATATCCCTTTGCTAGATCTAATTATTTTCTCCACTTTATCCGATCTGTTATCTGATTTCTCTTCTCTGTTCTGTGTTCTGTTCTCTTCTGCAGTGAAGCGATCAGTAGATTTTAAATCGCGAGGCGTTAAATTGTTCCCCGGCAAAGACTCCAGCAACAAGTTTTCGATATGTGAGTTAAAAAATCTCCGTGTCCTTTTGGTTAATGACCTAATGGCTTCATTTGACTTCAGCTGTTTCATTTCTGTTCTGCTTTTTATTAATTTTGCCTGCTCAAAAGGCTTTTATTCAACACATTTGCGCCTTTTATAATTCCCGATTCCCTGAACTCCACATTAACAGTAAAATAACTATTCTTAAATATATAAATGGCATAATTGGACGAGATTCCTTTATTGAGCACGAATGTGTTGAAACCATAAAAGTCCTTTTGCATATTTTCATCATGGTTTTCTTTTATCCTGCTTGCCAGTCGTGTGTCTCCGTGCGTTGACTTTTCCGTGTATGTATGTTCAGGTCATGGTATCTTGCCTCCTCTTTGTTTGCTCCGATATATTTAATCAGGGCTCGCTCTGATAAGCTTAATCATGGTTTGTTTTGGCTTGCTTCAGGCTTGATCAGGGAATGTGAATCAGCTGCTGTGATACTGTTTATCACTAAGCCTTGCCTGTTTTTCTAACCTTACTCATGCATCCATGTCCTCCTCCTCCTCCTCCCGTCTTTTTCTTTTCTCTCTTCTTCTCTGAAACACTTTGCACTCAGGCTACTGAGGTCATAAAAGCAATTACCAAGTTTATCCGAACATTCCTTGGTTGTGCAGCCAGACAGTCGGATTACAAAAAAGAATGTCGGTTTTTATGGGTTGTTTTATTTTTATTAAACAGATTTAAAGCAACACCAGACAGTTTTTCCTTCTTCCCCGCCCTACTGGTTAAAAGCAGAATTACAACTGTTGTAAACAACCCTGCAACGGTCTGCCATAGCTAGCGCTAACAATAAGCTAATACTAACATACATGAGCCAGCTCATACTAAGTAAAAAGTTCCAAACAGTTTGACAAAATACTTTATTACTTAGAAGACTATTAGCAAACAAAGCCAGGTCACCAGCAGTTCCTGATTTTGTAGCCTTCTCAAGCTCCCCCAGACTAGTTTAGGTCATGCCAATGTTCAATCTGGGTTTAGCTCTTTGCTTCACCTCCCAAGACATTCCTCTCACTTTTACTTCTGGGCTCCGCCATGATGGCAACAAAAAAATCAAAAATCTTCTTGTGCTTTTAATTGACGGCTGGTGAACTGAAAAAGCTAACTGCTAGCAACACAGCTAACAGCCTTAAAGCAGGTAGAGAGCTCCACCTAGTGAACTTGTCCATCCCTCAAAACTGTTAATTTTCCCGTCAGCAGAGTGGTGTCCAATGTGAAGCTGGTAAGGTCCCTACCTACAGAATCACGAAAACCCACTTAAAGGAATAGCTTAAAGTGTTAAAATAAACTGCCCGGACAAAAAAAAAAAGGTGCCACCTGGATTTAACCAAGCAAAGAGGTACAAGCCTCCTATTGGATAATAACTGCTGACAACAAGTTGTTTAACCCCAACTGGTGCAATGAGTTGCTTCTTATATTTTTCAACAACCATGTGGAAAGACCGATCTGGTGGTCGAGGAAAACATGTTATGGGCCATTCCCATCTGTACTGGGTCGGCCTGGGCTGGGTAGCCGCAGTCGGCCTCAGGCTGGCCCGGTTGATTCCACACATCTTTGCCTTAAGCCCATGTGGGCTGATACTACCCACCAATCAGCGGCTTGCTCTAATGGAAGGTGTGAATTTGCTGTCAGCAGTGGGTGTGTTGGCCCTGGTCGGCCTGAAGCAGACCCCCTCGAGAAGAGGGCTGAGAATGAGCCTTGGTTGGCCCGGAAAAATACCAGGCCACCCAGATATGTAAACAACCTACGTTACCCGGCCCAGGCCGACCCGGTACAGATGGGAATGGCCCATTAGTCTGTTTGAGAAAGGTCAGATCATTGGCATGCATTAGGCGGAGAAAACATCTAAATTGGGTTAAGAACTGTCCAACATGTTATTAAAATTTTGAAGGACAGTGTGTACCCATTGTCTTTGAGGAAGAAATGTGGCAATAAATAAACGATGAAGGTCAAGTGGTCTGATGAGACCAGATGGACCCTGTCCCAGAGTGATGGGTAAGAAGAGAGGCAGTGATACACCCATCATGCCTAGTGCCTACTGTACAAGCCTGTGGGGGCAGTGCTATGATCGGGGGTTACTGCAGTTGGTCAGGTCTAGGTTCAGCAACAGGATCTGCTCCAAGAATGAATATACTGAATAACCAGGTTATTCCATCTTCCCTGATGGCACGGGCAAATTCCAAGATGACAACGCCAGGATTCATTGGGCTCAGATAGTGAAAGAGTGTTTCAGGAAGCATGAGACATCATTTTCACTCATGGACTGGCCACCACAGAGTCCAGAACTTAAGCCCATTGAGGATCTCTGGGATGTGCTGGAGAAGGCTTTGTGCAGCAGTCAGACTCTACCATCATTCAGTTCAATTCAAAAATACTTGTATTAATCCCAGAGGGAAATTGATTAATCATCAATGCAAGATCTTGGTGAAACATTAATGCAACACTGGATGGAATAAATCAGGTGACTTTGCAGAAGCTTTTTGAAACGCCACGGTGAATGTGTGCTGTAATCAAAGCTGAAGGTGGTCCAACAAAATTTTAGTGTGTGTCTTTTCTTTGGGTGGCGACTTTATTTTTTTGGGGAAGGCAGTGTATATAGATGTTGACGTAGTTATTTTCCTGCTCTTCTTTTAAGCATTCCACAAAACCTTCACAGTAAGTCGCGTTTGAAACAACACTCCTGAAGGGTAACCGTCAAGGTGCTAATAACCCAGCTGCCATTCGATGTGACGGCGAAAAATGGCCGTGTGAATGTTATTTAATAACGTTCCGTGTCTTTCAGCACTATGGATGGGAGAAATCTGTTTTACTTATTAAAGCTGTCAAAAGATTTAATTCTATTCAGACAAACGTTTGATAGTTTAATGTTTTCATCAGACAACTACGCTGCTATAATTTTCCACACCACCCTCTGTGTGTGTGTGTGTGTGTGTGTGTGTGTGTGTGTGTGTGTGTGTGTGTGTGTGTGTGTGTGTGTGTGTGTGTGTGTGTGAAATAGATTTGTGTAATCAGAATTATTCTCCCCAACTGTCACAAGAAGTGATCCTAAATTTCAGGCTTGTGTCGCTGCAGCAATTAAACAGTAATGCATCAAGACATTTAGCAGACATACCCCTGCAATATTTGATTCCACTGTGAACAAAATGGCTTTAATGAGCATGAAAACGGCAGCAAAATGGTGCTTACGGTGTTCAGTTGTGCACAGATTTTCTTTTTTCTGCAGATTCCAACTGTATTTACTGTAATTTATGGATTCTAACTCAACCTAATTGTTAGGGTTAGACAATAATGGATTTATTTTGTTGTTTGGAGACAAAAACTCTCAAAAATCAACTCAATTGCAGATTAAACATCTTAAATATAAATATATACATTGCATTATTGCTGCAGATATGATGCGTAAACTATTAGTAGTTAGTTTTTATTTCCACAATATTTTTATAGGTGAACAGTTAAAAAAACAAGTTTGTAATGTCCTTGGATGAACACTTTTCTAGTCTAAAAGTGTTGGATTAAATTAGATGTAGAATATTTACAACAATTTATAAAAATGAAATTAAAGCACATTATTCAGTACTTAAAAATAATAATCGTCAAAAAGCAGTATTGTTTTTAACAAACTGGACAAATTCTGCACCAAATGCCACTGTAACATACAAGTTTAAGCATGGAAATAGGTATATATAATTAACAATATTAGTGACTCTAGAATATTATCAAGTGAAAGGTATGGGACTTAATTTGTGCCAAAAAAAATGAGTCAAAAAAATTTAAATAAACACCTTAAAGCTGCAATCTGGAAATTTTCTCCTTTCAGGAATCATGTATATATTTTTAGAAACCCGTAAAGTGATTGCAGGGGTCTAATCCTGTGATATAATGTAGGGAATATGTCATTTTGTTTTGCTGAGCCTGGCCCCGTCCCATAGAGGCCTATGCAATTTGAACTGAGCACTGCTCAGCATTAGCCATTTGTGAAAGACATCTGCTTACATATAGTGGTCAATTACAAAGTGTGCACGAGTGTTTGAGGATGTGAAAGTTGTTAAACAATCTGTTTTAGCTCTGTTGCCCAGCTAGAGGGGCACATTCCTGAGCGAGAGACATTGCTTTTGGCCTTAAACACAAAAGTGGGGAGAACGGCTGTCCTTAGTGATGATTTAAATCTTCTTCTACTTCTACTTTGCAAATGTATCGACAGCGTGATATCGGCATGCACGACACGCATATCCCAAAAAAACAGAAAAAAACCACAATGAATGGTCAGCTCAAATGTTTGCTACACATAATGCATTTTGTTAATCTAACAGAAGCATGAAGTTTTTCACATGAAGAGCTCTTCACCCATTTGGCCAATCAGGTGGGTTCTAATAGGTTAGATGCCCGCCCCCTATAGGTGGACGGCACTTGATTTGTGTGGCTAGCAAACACCTGAGTTAGCTTTGTTTTGCTCTTTCTGCCAATTCTGCTTTTTCCAGGATCCACTGATTGCCTCTTCTTCTTTTTTTATTTTTATTTTTTGCTAATCATATCGTCATCGCAATATTAATCGCTGTTATCGTTCATCACAGTTTTTTTAATATTGTGCAGCCCTAATATAAATATATGATACAAGCTATGGTACAGCAGCGTAAAAGGGGCTTTGGTTGGTTTGCATGACGGATTTTCAAGCATCTTGATTTTAATTTAATGTGTGAATCTCTTAAACACTGTTGGTAAAATCTGAGACTGAGCAACCAAAGCAACTCATCACAGATTCGTGAGGTGGGGTAGAGGTTTGATCCTCCAGATGTGAAGGTTTGTATAAATTCTGATCGCAGTCAGAAGCTAATCTGACGCCATTAACACCTGACTGAAGCACAACGCCTGTCTGCACATTCATGTTGTTTAGCTGTAGGTTTGTGACATGTGCATGTGTGTGTGTGTGTGTGTTTGTAATTGTAGGTTTACTTTTGTGTATGTGTGAATGTGTCCACACAGTGCTGATACTGTAACCAGTCCCTCTGTTGTACTGTTAATAGTCCAGATGGTCAAATTAGCCGCTCCAACAAAGCAACAAACCATCTACTCTAACAAATACAGCCCCCCCCCCAAACACACACACACACACACACACACACACACACACACACACACACACACCAACCACTTGCTGGGTTTGTTGAGAGGGACTAACATGTTAGCCAGACAGCCCAGACAGCGTGGGTGTGAAGGTGCTTGTGTGAAAGCAGTTTTAGTACTTTGCCCATGTTTGTTGTACCTCACTCAGCTCACTGGCAGCTGATTTGTTGTTTACAATGAGATATCATTCACTTTTGCCAGTTTTGTTTTTCAGCATAAATCATCTTAAAAACTTCAATTTGAAAAATTTGTTCTATTTTATTTTGGTTAATATAATTTTTGAAAATTTATTTTACGATCTAAATTTTTATTTGAAAGGAAAATGAGCAATTTAGAAGCTACGTTTTATTTCCCTGCTTGTAATTTTTCTGTTTTGTTTGGTGGAGAAATTAACATTTAACACATAATAACATGCAGATACAAAATGCTTTAATGTAAATAAATGTATTTAAGTAGAAATTAATTACCTTAGACGATAGGGTAGTAGATCCCTAAATAACACAGTTAAATTTTTTATTTTACACATAATATAAAGGAAACAGATTATGACTTTTGTAAGTGAGTTGTTGTGGTTCTATGGCCGATACAAAACATGTTTATGAAGTTCTTTGCACCAGATCCCTCTTACATAAAGCATTTTCAGCAGTTTTATTCAGTTTTAGTACCTTCTAGAATGAGACATTTTAGGGCTCTGTCACTTTAAGAAAACAAGCTGTAGCTAGCCACACCCAACCCTGTCCTGATTGGCTGCTATAAGCTTAGAAGTTCAATTACCTGGGAGGGGCTTGGAGTAGAGCCACTGCTCTTCCAGCAGCAGCAGACCTCTCTTGCCATTTCCAAAATGTACTATTTGTGACACCACAAACAGGGACTTTTTAATGTGCCTAAAACAAGTTGTTTCATAAGTCCCCGTTTGTGATGTCACAAACAGGGACTCTTTGAAACAGCCTCTCTTCAGCATATAATTCCTAAAACCAACCACTGACAGGGAACATACATACATTTAGGGTTCTTATAGAGACAGTAGCGACCCACATGGCAGCACAGTTAATCACCAGATCAGATCACACGGTTTCATTTAATTTTTATTAGCTGCTTTTCAAGAAATACATAGAACATTGTCAAAAGCAGCTTTGGGAGGGTGAACGATAACTACCTGTAGAACGTGTTAAACTTTGGTCTGAATGTAATGCTCAGAACCAACATTATTAAAAGATTACTCTAATAATTTAGACCATGTCTTGGTAATAATAATCCCAAAGAGTTCATCAGTGAAGTTCCAGCTCATGAAGATCGTGTCTAGTCATTATTAGATTTCAGTTTCAACTGAATTATCCAGGATTCTGGTCTCTTATGAGGAAATCATAATGAGTGAGTAAAAACTCGACATTTGGACAAGGCATCTTACCTTTGTAGCACATTTCATACATAAAGGCAATACAATGTGCTTTCCAGGTGCAACAAAAGGCAATGTAAACATTTAACAGTGCATTTAAAAAATAATGTAGTAGATTTAATAGAACTGTAAAGAACTTCATGACTCAATTCAGCTAAATTCATTTACATTGATTAAAGCATGGATGGCATCTACTCTTGTATTTACAGATGCAGTTCTGTTATTTTTAAACGCATACTGACCAGGATACATTTTCACATCCATTGCTCCTATAATAAATCACCATGAGGTTTTCGGGCTTTCTGATGCATATTTCTTCTAGTTTGTTGTCAGTGTTGAAGAAAAACCTCAATCTATCACCAGTTATTTATTTACCAATTTTCACTTTTTGCCGTATTTTTATCCTATTTTCTGGATGACCTTCCAAATAAAAATGCTAAAAAAAACAGCTTCTGATTTGAATTGTTTGAAAAAATTATTTTCTTTTCATTTTTGAATGGTTAAGTTCTTTAAAGATGGGAAAAAAATTTGCAATACTTTATTATTTATTTTCTGGGATTTAAAGCAGCAAAGTCAAGTGCCTTTGTGCTACACCTGGGCACTTGTTATAGATAGTGTAGTGGCTGCTTGTTGTGTGGAATGATAACATTTACATCTAACAGAACTAATGAGTTAATTAGTGATCTGAGACCTCTTTGGAATGCTGCCACTTGAAAACGTCTCTATTTTACTAAATTTCACATATTCAGCAAACTTTCGCATCACTGAATTTTCCACAAGACAATTAATCTCACCAGAGGCATTAATATATAAATGTTGGTGCACAGAAAGCACTACATTGTTTAACCTTTACTTGAAAATACACTTAAGTGACTCGCTTCTCCCCCTACTGGTGGAAATCGTAATTACAACTGTTGCAAACAACCCTACTGTAGTTTTGTGAACTTTTCAGATAATATCTTCTGACAAGGTGTTCTATTTTGCATGTTTTAATGATGCTAACATTAGCTAGCTGATGCTAAATAAGCCTTGAATAACTGTTAGACAAAATATAATTACAAGTCCAGTTGCAACAAAGCCAGGTCACCATCAGTCTGTAACTTTTGTAGCCTTCTTTAGCTAAACTAGCGTAGGCCACTACGATTTCCACTTTGGTTTGCCTCAAAAGACATTATTACTCTGACTTTTACTTCCATAGTCCGCTGTGATGCCAAATTAAAAGCTACAATGTTCTTCTTGTGTTTTTATATTGACAATTGGCAAACGGCAAAAGCTAACTGCTAGCTTTAAAATTAGCTACTGGCAGAGTAAAGGCGTAAAGCCAACCCAAACCACGAAAGGTGTGTAATGTAGTTTCTGAGCAAAAGAAGGAGACAGACTTTTGTCCAGTGGGAGGCTGCTCAAGAATCACTGAAGCATGCTTGAAAGCAATTGCTTAAAAAGGTAAAAGCTTTTTAGTGTTGCATTAACAGGAAAATCCCTTGAGATTCAAAATTCTTTATTCAAGAGTGTCTTTCATTTTGCTGCTACATGTAAAATTTACAATAGTAAGAGTTTTGTTTGAATAGCCATGATTTTTGGGAGATGAGAGCTGTTTCCCCAAGGCACCAATCCACTCTGGTCTTGGTCTCGGTCAGCCTAGCCTTTAGCTCATCAGTCCTGTCAGATGTAATCTCTGTTTCATCAACCAGGGGCTGTTTAAGAAAATATCTATGGGTGAAATGTTAATAAAACAAAAGTTTAACTGAATGATTTACTGTAACTCTGTTGACAAATGACACCAAGTATTTTCCTTTTTATCTAATTAAACATTTAGGTTGCAAAACTAAATTCAAAGACCAATGAGACAGGAAATAGGACCAAATACAGGACAGAATAATAATAAATTCAATAAAATAAAATTTCCATCTGGATGAAAATGAACATTTGTCTTCATGTCAATGTTTGTAAAGTTCTGTTTGTCGCCCGCTTCCTGTGATGTTTACTGTTCATAGTCATCCATCATCAGCTCTTGTGTTTCTCAGAGAGGTAATCATGTGTCTGAATGTCTGCGGAGTCCCTCGTCTTCCCATCTAACTGTCCAAATCTGTCTGTCTCCTGGTCTAATCTGTGTCCTGCTGCCTCTAAAGTGAATAAGTGATGAGGCAGGCGGTTTTCCAAAGACCAAAGGCAAATTGCTGGAAACATATCCAGGAAGGCTGGTGCTGAATTCTATCAAATGACAAAACAGATGGTTTTCAAATATTGCCAGAGAGCATTGAAGCATTCCTGTGGTTTGATAGCAAATTTGTATTCATAACATTTGGGTCTTTTGACTTTCACAAATATTTAACAAATATTAAAAAAAAATACATTGAGAAAAGTGGATCTAATCAGTAGTAGGAGCATTCTGAATACTATGCATTCATGGCTTGTGACTAGGTCTAACCTAAACGTTCTGGTGGCCTGCGTCTTTCTCTTTGTGTAGTACATGAAGGTGGAGTGAGACAGGCGTCAAACTCCTGCCCTGATCCGGGAGAGCCAGAGAACGGAAAACGCCATGGCAACGACTTCAGGTACTCAGTAAACTTAGAGACATCAACTGCTCACTCATAGGCCCAGTCCCAATACTCACACTCCCACCCTTGGGCCCTTCAGTCGAGCGTTCCCATCCAGGGTGTGAGTGCTTAGGATGTCCTGATTCTCAAGTGTAGAAGTTGACCACGCCCCTTTTGCACAGTTGATCTGCACTTCGCCCAAGTCCGCATTGATGCAACTGTTGCAGAAGGAGGAACAACGGCCCAAGTGCCTTTTCTGAAAATATGTATTTTCAAATGAAAGAAGTTCATTTTAAGTTTGAATGTAAATTTTGTCAAATAATTGTTTGAAGTTGTTAAAAAAAATTTTTTTAAAGTAGCACAAACAGCGACCAGCATTCCAGCATGCTCGGTGGCACAATTCTCCCTGTCCCAGTTCGGCAGTTACTGTCAACTACACACTCGAAACCTTACTGCGCACTTCCTCCAAGTGCACTTCACTGAAGGGCGCATTGCGAGTATTGGGATTGGGCCACAGTGTTAGTTTATTCCATTGAATATAATTCTCACTCTCTGTGCAGCATTGGCAGTGTGGTGCAATTCAGTTGTGGAGAGGACTACGTCCTCCAGGGCAGCAAAACCATCAGCTGTCAGCGAGTCGCCGAAGTCTTTGCAGCCTGGAGCGACCACCGACCGGTGTGCAAAGGTGAGCATTACCCCTCAGCTTGTTGTCACATAGCAACAAACATGGCTGAAGGAAGAATGTGTCCAAACAGAACAAAACTGAGCTCTTGGTCTGAAATGTCAGAAAATTAAGTCCAAGACCCATAAGTTCGCAAAATTGTTGTCGGTTCATATGGTTATTATGATAAAAATGTCAGCAGTTTTACCATTTTAAGGTTAATTTACCATTAAACTTAAATTACACTGAAGTGTTAATGTTAAAGCCTCCAGGTTAGCTTTTGATTGTCTACAGACTCTTTGAAATTAAACTGGAAGAGTACCAGACATGTTTAAGCCTCCATCAGGGACCAAACCTGTTGTCAGATTATATTTTAGATCATCCTGAAGTCCAGGGGGTGGAACGTGTTTTAAGATCTCCATCTGCACAACGTTCAGGAACAAAGTCTGTTAATGGAACCACAGATTTTTAGAGTTGGCTGCATCTGCCAGCTACATCACAGCTAATTACAGATTTGCCCAATAGTTCCCAGAAAGTTAAGTTTGCTGCTTGCTTGTCGAATTTCTCTTTAGTGTTTTTACAATAGAGCGCTGTGATTGCACACTGCTGCTAACCACTTAAACATTCTCCCTCTCCTGATAATAACTTTTTGCTTTCCTTGACGTTGGATGTGCTACTACTAGTTTACCCGCTTAATTATAGATTCACTAGAATAAATACAATAAAGTTTATCTCTCCCCAAATAGAATATTTACTAAGAAATCACAATGTAACCATACACATTGTTTGGTGTGTGTGTGTGTGTGTGTGTGTGTGTGTGTGTGTGTGTGTGTGTGCGTGTGCGTGTGCGCGTGTGCGTGTGTGCCTGCTCTGTCTTCTCGATCCCCAGTGAGTCGTGGTGGATGGCTGCTTATACTGAGCCAGGATTCTCTGGAGGTTTCTTCCTGTTAAAAGGGAGTTTTCCTCTCCACTGTCGCTAAATGCTTGCTTAGTATGAGGATTGCTGTAAAGTCACTTGATGCAATTGGCTGGCTTCCTTATATAGGAAACATTATTTCTGATTGGCTTAATGAACTGACCTGGATTGGAATGTTTATTATGTGAAGTGCCTTGAGATGACTCTTGTCGTGATTTGGCGCTAAATATGTATAAAAAAATTGAATTGGCCCACCAAACTGATGGAGCACTGTCATTGGCCCACCATACTGAAAGAAAGAAAACAATCTTTTTTTTATAATGCCTCTTTAGATAAAAATCACAAGGCACTTCACAAAAACAAAAACTTTAAAATATAAAAAAAGAGTCTAGGAAATGATTAAAAATGTGTTTAAAATTAGCAAAAATAGACAATTGTTATTAAAAAATGTAAAGAAAGAGAGAGAGTGAGTGGGAATTCCTGAGGAAGGAGGAATAGGTAGAAAGAACAGAATAAGAAAACGGTGACTAAGGTCACGCAAAGCCAGCTTGAACAGGTGAGTCTGCAGCTGCTTTTTAAAGGAGACCACTGAGTCCACGGATCTCAGGCTCAGGGGAGAGACGTCCAGAGTCTGAGGGCCACAGCAGCAAATGATCTGTCTCCTATAGTTTTTAGCCTGGTGCTGTACAACCAGTAGGCTTTGTTCACTGGACCTCAGGGACCTGCTGTGTGAGGACTAAGAATATCACCAACGTATGATGATGCTTGATAGAGCGCTGTGATTGGCATGACCCAATACTGATCAGTCCTGCTGAGTCAGTGGCCAGACCGACCTGTAGAACAAGATGCTTTTGCTTCGGGTACTGTCTGTGTAGATGTCGAGGCTAAGAAACCTCGGTGATTCTGCTGCTTTTATGGTTTGTTACACTTTGAATATATAACTGTTGTTTTTTAACAACTTCAATGCATAAAAAATGCTGAAAAATTAATGATTTTGATCCAGAAGGAAATTTTCACATTCATTTTAGAGCCATAATAAAATGTTCATCATGGGAGGAGTAATGATTCTTATTCAGGTGGAAAACGTAATTTAAGCATAGAGGCAATAAGCTACATGCTCATTTTTTATGTCTTATAATTAAACAAAACAACAACTTAAGAGTTCACATATCTCAGTCTGTCTATGTGCTGATGAGTGGGCTCAAACAAAAACCACACACACACACACACACACACACACACACACACACACACCACACACTGGAGGTGTCTTTCATGTGAAATGCCAAAGTCGTTTGTCATGTCTTCCTTCAGCTGGATTCAGACCGTGGCTGGACACACATACTTTAACATTAAACACACTTTTCAGTGTGTGTGTGTGTGTGTGTGTGTGTGTGTGTGTGTGTGTGTGTGTGTGTGTGTGCGCGCGTGTGCGTGTGTGTGTGTGTGTGTTGAAAGAATGACACTGGGTTACTGTGACACATAAAGACCGAGTGTGAAACTGGAAAATAGTATTTGGAATGATAAAGTGACTTTAGAGAAACAGAAGAAGTTAAGAAAGACAACAAACGACCTTCTTAATCTATGAAGTGTTAAAAACAGTAACTGTTTGTTGGCTCACAGCCCTTAAACTGTGAAGGAAGGGAGGATGAGTAGCACCTGGGATCTCCAGTGAAACCCGTCCAGCTCCAGGTTGAGCTCTGGCGCTCCGAGGTTAAAGGACACTTTCTAAACCCGGGCTTCTGCTACTTTCCTGCCTTCCTCTCATGAACCAGACATCCTGGGTGAACTGACACCCTTTAAGCTCTCGTTACCATGACAGCCTAGATCCTTGTAGACAGGTAGGATAAAACCAATCCAGTTCAGTCAGGTCTAGCTTACCTGTCACCTTCGTTTGACCGTTCTGTTGTTTTAAGGACTTTTATCTTCTTGTCTTCCCTAAATATGATATAAGGGGGTCTTTATTTTACCTAAATCTCTTCATAGAAGGGCGTACCCTTAAGTCCCTCAGGAGGAGTGCAGTGCTGTAAAGTGAAGCACAGTAAGTTAGGCCCATTGGTAAACAGCCACCGATCAGGACGGGGTCTTTGCTGAGATGTGATGTGGGTAGAGACATTTTCACTGGTCCACTACAACTCCAGAGGAGCGGATGTTCAACGTGAAAACTCTAAAACACAATTAGTGATGCTCTCGACATAAACAGCTCTGTCCAACATCCTTCTTTAATGGCTGTTGCTAAGAAACTAATATGTCCAGGCTTTGTTATTTTAGGCATCGTATGACAGAAGATGGTCCCAAACCACAGGCTTCACTTCAGGTAGGCTCCTGTCGGCTGAAAGACTATTTGTACAGCAGCGTTACTGATAAAATAGGTGTCCTTTTCATTCCTCACCTTGTGGCTCTTTAGTAAAACTTTGTAGTTTTGAACGTTGCTAGCACTAAATAAGCTCTGTAGAAAAATCTGTGAATCCCAGAGAAACCACATCGAGACAGCGTGAAGGACAGGATGCATGCTCCACTCAAATCTTATTTCAAACAATAACACCAAGGCACTATTTAACCTCTATAGAATGCTCTGAAGAGATCGAACCCTCTAGACACTGCATATGCTGTTTCAGTTTTAACCATACAAAGTAGTTCGGTGTGGACGGCCTGCTTGGTCTGGAAAGCAGAACCTGGAGATACCATTTTACTTATTCCCTCAGGGACAGAAAAAATAACCCTAATATTGAAATTCAAAAAATAAAGAGGGCTCAAATTTATGAGAGACATGTTCCTCTGGAGCTGAAAGACTGAAAGGTATTTGAAACTTTACCGATGCCTAGACAAGCACTTTGACTTGTGACTCATTAGATGGAGCTAGAAGGAAGATTAGCTTTAGCTGGGAGTGTGTATTTCACATCAAGGATTGGGGGACCTTTGGTTGCATCCCACATTAGGCTGTATAACAGTGAATACTAAAGGGTCTATGATAGTTTTGTTTTTGGACAGTTAAGAAAATAATTTATGCCTTCTTAATCCCATTTAGGGTCACAGAGACTCGGTACACATCTGAAATGCAGGTCAAGGTTATTAGAATAACCCTTAAATCCCCTAGTTATTGGACAGGAGTTGGAGTGCATCCTAGACAGGTGGCCAGTCCATTACAAGGTCGTATAGAGACAACCCACAATGAACACACACAGTCTATTTAGAATCACCAATTATCTTTAAATGCCTGTTTTTGGCATTTTGGACAGGACATTTATGGACATTTATAGGTTTTCCAGTCCCTGTACAACCAAGTTAGAGTTGTGACCCCATACTTTGCAGAACGTTGAACACATTCCCAGTTTGGGTTGCAACCCATCAGGGCTGACTCTTGTCTTTGATCCTGTTTGTTGGGGTCATTCAATTCAATTCAATTCAATTCAAAAATACTTTATTAATCCCAGAGGGAAATTGATTGCTGTAGTAGCTCTGAATAATAATAATAATAATAATAATAATCAAGTCGTCAAAGAGTTATTGTATATTACAATGGCTGTTGGCAGGAAGGATCTCCAGTAGCGGTCAGTGTTGCAGCGAAACTGAAGAAGCCTCTGACTGAAGACACTCTTCCGTTGTCTGACAGTCTTGTGAAGAGAATGCTCAGGGTTGTCCATCATTTTCTTGATTCTCTGGAGAATCCCTCTTTGCATTATCTCCTCCAGTGGTTCCACAGTCGTCCCCAGAACAGAACCAGCCTTTTTTAGTAGGCTGTTGAGCCTTTTCAGGTCCCTGCTTCTGATGCTGCTACCCCAACAGACGATGGCTGAAGACATTAAACTCTCAACAGACTTGTAGAAGATCTGCAGCATCTTGCTACAGACATTGAAGGACCTAAGCGACCTCAAGAAGTGCAGTCTGCTGTGTCCCTTCTTGTAAACGGCTTTGCTGTTCTTTCTCCAGTCCAGTCTGTTGTCCAGGTGAACTCCAAGGTATTTGTATTCCTCAACAACCTCCACTTCTTCTCCCATGATGGAAACAGTGTTTGACTACACCCTGTTTCTTCTGAAGTCTAAAATCATCTCCTTTGTTTTGTTCACGTTCAACGTCAGATGATTGTTTACACACCATGCCACAAAGCGCTCCACCAGCTCTCTGTACTCAGCTTCCTGTCCATCTCTGATACACCCGACGACTACAGAGTCATCGGAGTATTTCTGTAGATGACAGGTCTCTGATTTGTACTGTAAGTCTGAGGTGTACAGGGTGAAAAGGAATGGTGAGAGTACAGTCCCCTGTGGTGCTCCAATGTTACTGATCGCCTGGTTTGATGTGCAGTTCTTCAGCCTCACAAACTGTGGTCTGTTTGTCAGCTAGTCTTTAATCCAGGCGATAGTTGAGGCCCCCACCTGTGTCTTCTGGAGTTTCTGGCAAAGTATGAATGAATGAATGAATGAGTGAATATATATATATATATATATATATATATATATATATATATATATATATATATATATATATATATATATATGTGTGTGTGTGTGTGTGTGTGTGTGAGCATAGGATCTGTTTTTAATCATCAGGTTTGGTGAAGTGGACTCATGTGGACTCTGAAAGTCCTTCCACCAGCGTTTCTCCAACAGGGCGGGGCCTCCAGTCGCGCCCGCTAGTCCAGTCAGCCATCTGTTGCTTAAAACCTTTAAAACAATTAAAACGGCATGAAAACACCGCCACCAAGGGATTTTTCTGTTCCTTGACTGTCTGAGGTTAAAACGTCCCAGACGAGCCCCCATTTATGTTATGTCCCCGACAGAAGGTGTTAAAATGTGAATGAGAGAGTAACATAAGAAACAAGATACTTGATTTAAAATGGGTTTAATTGTCATAAAAAGGTTGTAAAAATAAGGGAGCAAACAGATGGAGGGCATTATAAAAATAATTCCAAATGAAAACATAGCAAAAAGGTTAACATTAAGAGACAGTTTACCTACATGAAAAACACCTGATTAAAACTTTGTTAAAAGTTTTACCGAATCAGAACGCCTTTTTAAATATACGGAGTTGATAAAAGTTTCTAAACCCAGAGTTAACCTTTAAACCCAACATACTAAGACTTTGTTAAAAGCCATAAATAATAACATTAACATAAAGCATTCTATTGACATTAAACACCTGGTTTAAACTTATGTTAAACGTTTTACCAAAACAGGTGTTTTAAACCAAAGTCAGTAAAGTTGTATCAAGCCAAGTTAACCTTAAACAAAGAGGGAAATACCCTCACCAAGACTGTTAAAGACAGTCTACCAAGATCCCAGGGGATTATCTCAGAGTTTTCAGGTTAAAACTCATCAAAAACAAAATGGGTTCAAAACAAAACCACAGACAGCAGAAGCCCAGCACTGCTGCCTCCCAGACTGCCTAAGCACAGCCTTCATAGGTGTAGGTCATCAGAGGGATTCAGGTCAACTTTGCTCATCAGTAGCCTGGATGAGAGGTGGAGGAGGGGCGGTGTCTTGGCCAATCACAGGGCTGGATGGTCCTGGCTCCTGCAGCTGAAGAGGCCATATATATATATATATATATATATATATATATATATATATATATATATATATATACATATATACACCTGGACACTTTTACCAGTAAATTTCTGAAACCCAGTGGGCGGTCCCCACCACCTCCATCTTGGCTGTGTCTTGAATCTAGTCACTCCCAGAAAATACAGAAGTAGAGCTGAGAATGAATCCATGAGCGTGAGGGCAGATGATCTAACACCCATCAAATTCTGAGCTGACGTAGCTACAGGCCAATTTCGCAAACCATAGTTAACTGAGGTTGGCGGACGCTTTTAGCCAGGAAACTACTGTTGAATGACTCTACTACCCTCAGATTTCTAGGATATAACACTTTTACCATGAGGCCGAGGCTTAGGCCCTCCCTGGAGCAAGCATGAGGGCAAGCTGCTAGCGCTACCACTGACAAGGAGGCGTTGCCCGACAGACCGAGATGACGAAGCCGCTAACAAGTACACACACATACAGGCTCACAGCAGCATTTGACATCATTTGGTACCAGCTAATGTCATGGGGTACCTCTTAGCCAATAGCATTGGCAGATTTAAATTCAAATCCAGTGCAGAGTTTTCACCTGAAGAGGGCGCAACAATGATAGTTTTAGGCAGAATGTTTACATTTTAACTAAGATGCTTTCAATTGCTAAATTATTGAACACGTGTCTACAGACACTCATTTATATAGTTTATCAGCAAAAAATTGTTGATTTGGGGGTGACTTGCTCTTTAAATGATTATAATAGTAGTAACATTGTATTCTCACTACTCATGCAGAAACATACCAGTGGAGTATATTATTCACCATGTGAGAAAGCATGGCTATTAATAAAACAAAAGTGTTGGGCTGCATTTGCAATGACACAAGCTATTGTACCCCTTTCTATGTGCCTTGGCTCCAGTGTGTAAGCCACATTTTTTTTAATCAAACAGCTGTTAGCCCAAAAGTGATGCGCCTGATCCCAACAAAATGACATTATTCATCTGATGGTTCATCTACTAACAAATACGAGTATTTATTGAACCTAACAGGTACTGAGATCAATATTATATTTAATATATTTCCCCCAAAGCAATGTCCTTATTTAGCTTTTTTTTAAGTCTGAATTAAACAAAAGTAGAATTAAAGGAAGGCCGTTTCTAGCTCCACTCAGCTCAGATTTGACCTTTAAATCCAACCAGCCAACAACTGATGTGAAAACTCCTGAATAACACCGGCGGAAAGGCAATCTGTCAGGAAGCATCAAGCCAGCTAACCTATTAAAGGGACACTCCTATCATAACACTTTTATATAGTTAAACGTGTCGTTTGGAGCACTAAAGGGAGAATGGAGTGAACGTCTCTGGAAAATGAGCCATGAATGTCACAACAGTGAACCGACAGAGAAAAATGAATACAAATAGAAATTCGGGCAGGAGTGGTAATCTATTTATTGGATGTTATAGAACGAACAGAAAGCTCCCAGAACATCTCAAAATTACAATAAAATATCAAACAAACACACAAATACAAGTGCACTGTCCATTTTCCACTCATATAATGTTTTACGAGCACAAGTGAGGACAGAGACGGAGACAGAGAGAGGGGCTCCATGTGGCACCTTGATTAATGGACAGATGGCAAGGCCACCGAGCCAACTCGTTCTCTCTGCCTGTGTCTGTTTGTGAACTCCAGGGGAGTTAGGTGGATGTGCCGACCCTACGAAGGTGTGTGTCAGCTACTCTTACACATGCACAGACACTCACACAGCCATGCACATATGTTGATTTTTAGGAAGTGAGAGGAAGACGAATGAGAGAGCTGAAGAGCTCGGGCACTTACAGCGGGTTCAGTAAATGACTGTGTGTGTGTGTGTGTGTGTGTGTGTGTGTGTGTGTGTGTGTGTGTGTGTGTGCGTGTGTGCGTGTGCGTGTGCGCCCATTAAATCTCCTACCAGAACGAGTGCCATTGGAACACTGTGTGCCACCTTAATGATGTCATCAATCATTCTCTGTGTACATTGGTCAGTCTATCTGCTACTGTAGGTGGTTTGTTAAAAGAGGCAGATTGACCATCCTGAAAGAAGTTCTGATCTTTACTTCGGCTCTCTGCTGAGACCACAGGCTTGACTTGTTTCATAAACTGACAAGTAGAGTGTTTTTTTATTTTTTGTTATCGACATGAAATTCTCTTACTCTTTAAACCAAAATGACTTTAGGACTTTTGAGTCTTGTGTTTTCATTTATCGATCAAAGGTCTGTCTTTCATGGGACTAAACGACTCTTTTTGCAAGAATTCTACAAGTTTATTGGAACCTTGCCAACATGTTAATTCTACAGGGAGCCTAAGTCTCCACCCTCTCCGGTCGGCTCATGGGTCCCCGGGAAAAAGAAAAAATGAATGCAAGTCAACGGAGCTAAAAATGCTATTTTCTAATCCGCTTTGCCCTGGATTGCACATGTCGTACTGCAATTTAAATTAAAAATAAAGACGGGTGTTTTGACCATGCCAGTCACGCACTTTGAGATTTATCAGCTTGTAAAAGTTCGTACTAAGCATGATTACAAACTAGAAATCGACACGTTACAGAATCTCCTCTCTCCTAGCTTAGCTGCTACTTACCACATGGCCAGATTTATGGCGGATCTGTTCTCCTGTGGGAAGTTCGCTGAACTCACAGCCATTTTCCCTCAGTTTTCTCGGTGTCTGGTTCCATGACATCACTTTCGTGAAGCACATTCGTAGTCCTGGACTTATTTTCACACAAAACCTAAAATAGTTTGTCCCCATAGGTTTCATTTTAACTGGGGACGCCGGGGACATGTCTGCGGCAAAATTTGTGATTGGCAGCTGTGTCCCCTCCACTTTCAAAAAAGCCTAGATGAGTTTTTTTTTACCAGCTCAGATCGTATGCCTACGTCTGCTCCCAGCAGATTTTTTTAATGTCGCAACTGGCATCTAATTATTTATACTTGAGCTTCAAATAAAAATAAAACCGTAATCAATTAATTAATTCATTTGTAACATTTCTGAAAAAGTGCCCTGTGTTATGCTGAGTTCTCTACCCTGCTGCCCTGCATGCAGCCGTCAGCAGTTGTGATAAGCAGGAGAGCACGTCACCCACACTGCTCAAGAATCCCTTATTCTTGTTTAGCTCCAAGAGGTAAGCAATGCTATATTTTATTAAACACCAAAATAAGGTGATATTTTAATGTGATTAATGCAGGGGTCCTTCAGGCGTGCTTACAGCCACCCCGGCTGTTAGCATGTAGCTTGTGGAGGTGAGTACACGTGAGCAGAATAATATGTTGTTAAGTCGATTTTAAGTAGCTTTTGTGACTTGTTTTTGACATGCGAGTGCTCTTAGGAGTGTTCTGTGAGAAGTTTAGCTTGTAGCTTTAAAAAGAAAAGCAAGTTATATGGGTGATAATGCTCCGATTAGCGTGTCGCTAATAGAAGCTAACTTCTCGTGAGTGTTAAGTTACTTCGCTGTCTTTTTAATCTGAACAGAGTGTGATGCTGTATAACACACATTAGCCACGCTTACATGCGCAAAATCTCCTCTATCCGATGAAAATCTTGGCTGTTCGGAAATCCCAAATGTCTGTTTACACGGACACTATTTTATGCACCAAGCATTCAATCTGAATTAATAGGGTGAGCATGCGCAGGGAGTTATCTTTCCCGGAAAAGATGGTAAACAAATGCCATGAAATGAAATGAAAAGTGTATTAAAATCAATGAATCTGGTAGTTCACGGACAGCTAGGTTGTCGGAGCGTGGAGCCTGATATAAAGATGAGTATTTTTCTCTGAAAATCTAATTTGACAGTCACAAATATTATAACAAGGATATATATATAATATAATACAATAATAATAATAATAATACAAGATCTTTTTTGCTAGACTAGCTATATGGATGTAAAGATTCCACCTTGCTTACAGGCTAATGGGGGGTTTCAGTGCCATTGGAAAAACAAAACAGGATTTTTAATAACTGTCAATACACTACTGTGCATATTGGAGTGAAACATTAAAACCTGATGAATACTTAAATATGCTAGCCTATTAAATGATTGTCCCCAGCAATTTTTAAACCTCACTCAAGTGTATGATTATTGTCCCCAGCAATTCTAAAAACAAACTGACGCCCTTGTGTGTCCCCCTGTTAGAAAATAAGCGCATTCTTTGTATCAAAATGCTTATTTAAAATTCACGGACATCATATGTGAAATACGTGGCTCAAAACAAGCAGAATTAGAAAACAGCATTTTTAGCTCCATTGACTTGCATTCAGTTTTTCATTCTTCCGGGGACCCATGGTCCGGAAGTAGATGGGCGTGACTTAGGATCCCTATTTTGGTTAGCTTTAGTTTTTATCCTCCAGTACCAGAGAATGCAGCAATGCATTGGATTTTCAAGTTTATTTTCTAAAAGAGAGAAAAAAAAATTCTCACCCCAAAAATACAATTTTTATTCTTGTAGTCACTAATTAGATGCCTCACTTAGTATCATCTGAACCCTAATGGCAGCCCAAGAGAGAAACTAAAGGTGCGTTTCCATTATTGAATCTTCAGGGAAATTTTATTGGAGCTTTACAGCATGCGCGTGACCAAACGCAGTACCTGAGCTGGGGTAGGTACTCGGATTGGTCCTGTAGAGTCGCTGAGCAGAACTTTTGGTGAACTCATGCTGATTGGTTGTAACTCAGTAGGAAATTACATCAGCAGAATTCAACCAAACAACCAGCAAATGTTAATTTGGAAGAGTTGCTGGTGAAGCAAAGAAAAGAACAGTGTTCACTCTGTTATATTCCCCATTACTAAACTCCCCAAACCAAGAAATGCAGCGAAAATCCACCCCAGAGCGTCATAATTCACGGGGCTTCGTTGTCTCACAGAGCACTGTAAAAAATGACGCTTCTTCTGGTCATTGAACGCCACATTTGCATCACACTGTCGCTCTCCCAGTCCTTCAAATGGGTTAAATTTAGCTGAACTTTGACAGAATAAAACTCTTAATGGTATAAATGTTCATGGGCACTTTTTGTGCTGATTAATGACATCACTCTTGGCAGAAACATCCGTGATGTGCTGACGTCTTAGCAAAGTCATGATAAAGCTGAGTTTGTACAGAAAAACAATTTCCCCCCTCCCATAAATTTCCTGGAACTCCAACAGTGGAAACATGACTCACATTATCAATTATTTACCTCACAAAGCCCTCTAGGTCAACGGGTGGTTAAAGCCTAAAAAGCATTTCAAGTTTAATGCATGGTAGAAGTGACCACATGGTTAATTCTTGCTTGTATACATTTGCAGTAATTGAGTACTTGGGTTAACCCTAAGCCAAACCCCAGATGAAAAGGTAATTATGTAAAACAAAAAGTAGTAACTGCAACTAAAATGTCAGAACTGAAAAACTGCAATGACATATATTTTGGTAGAGGGCACGCATCTTTAGGATAATCCTCAAATCTTCCCCACGCATTGTGAAATTCAGAAAACTCAACCGTGTGATTTCATTCTATTTCCCATTTGCCTCCCCTTCACATCTCTGTACTCTACCTGGCTGGAGCACAGGGTCAGGGAGATAATCTGGAGCTGGTAAGGGTTAACCGTCCTTGGTATGCTTCAGTAGCTATTGCTGTACGGATGATTGAAGCTGAGCCTGTACTGCCGGGACGATTCAATAACCACAAAGGCCATCCTGCTGAGGAGGCAGCACAGTCACAGTATAGACCCCTGAATGTAAAGCAGTTCAGGCTGTAAGGAACACTTATGAGCCAGAGTAATGAAGCTGGCTGGTATTAAAAATTAACACTTTCAGTGTTTTTGGTGCTTATTAGGCGCATGAATGATGCTTTCAGGCCATAAAGGAAAACGTAGGAAAGAAAATGAGCAAGGGCATGGAAGCTACAGCGGAGGAGGCTCTGGCATAGTGATCCTTGCGTGAAACCTAATTTAATTTTGGCCTCCTCCCAAAAGTTTATTCAGGAATACTGGTTAATCTGAGGGCAATAAAGAAGCAGCAGCAACAGACAACCAAGCAAGTTCCTCCTAAATTAACCATTTTTGCTGATGAACTCTAAATGATAGTCTAGTCATGCAGTTGATGCATCTAGTTAAAAATTTGGCACTTTAGTGCATTTTAGTAAATATTTAAGTATTCTGCCTAAAACTGTCAAGTGCTGCGCCCTCTTCAGGTAAAAACCCCGCTCTGTTTGAATTTAAATGTCCCATTGCAATCGGCTAAGAGGTACTCTGACATTAGCTGGTACCATATGATGTCATATGCGAGTGTGTGTGTTGTGCGTGTGTGTGTGTATGTGTGTGTGTGTGACTCCGCCCTCTTGGTCTGCCAGGCACACGTCCTTGTGGCGCATTTTTCAAACGTTAAATGGGAGTTGAGTTAGACTCTGGAAGGGGGTGACTTGCTCTTTAAGATAGAAAGATATGGGGTTTTAAACATGTATGCTTAATTCACTTAGTTCTCAAAATGTTACGTTTGACGTGGAATTTATCATCTTTTTGAAGACGATGTTTCCTTTTAAACAAAACCCTAAAACTTTGAATACATAGAGGGAATAAGAAGTCACTTCATTTCTATTCTCAAGGCAGTTTGATGAAAGGTGGTCATGTCTTTTATGATGCAAAAACCCTTTTATTCATATTTCACACAACAGCTAAAAGCTGCTTATTAAGTATAACCATTGTCTCTTAATGAGCAGCAGCATCTGTCAAAAGGGTCGGCAGAGCACCACAATAATCCTACTTTGGTTTTACCTTAAAGTCCCAGTTCATTTATAGGTTCATCATAGGTCACTTTTTATTCATTCTGACTCACTGTTTGGTTTGGAGTGAAAAACGAACAGAGGCTTCCATAAAAAATTACTAGAGGAGCAATTGCATGTGCCATCTGTCAACATCGACTACCAGCTGAGCCAAGTTGGATAATCAGACACTTGCTGAAGCCAGTCAGGTGGAGAGTGAAAACATCTGTTCATCTTTTGTGGCTCAATTTTCAATAAATTTTATTTATTTATTCTGTTCTAGCTTTAGCACCATCTACACCAACCTTTTAAACCCACAATCACAGCCTTGACCAGTTTGATGCTCTGTTTGTATGATGATCCATCTTTGAAAATTAATTCAATCTGTAAATATCCTTCTCCATTTAATTGATTAGGGAGGCTTTAGGGTGGCTATAACAGTCCAGCTTGAAGATCAGGGCAGCACCAGTGCAGAGCTCACTTAGGTGCCACATTCTTCCATGAAAACCCTCAGAGTCAGACGGGTATTCTGTAAAAGGAGACAGTTATGGTGTAGACTAAAGTGTTGTTCTAATGGGTCACCTTTCCGATAGTTTAAGGCAGGGGTGTCAAACTCATTTTAGCTCACGGACCACATTGAGGGAAATCTAGTCCCAAGTGGACCGGACTGGTAAATTAAAAACAACTTCAGATTGTTTTCTTTGTTTTAATACAATCAATATAAAACAAAGCTGGAGCCTGAGGACAGTATATTCAAAATAGTACAAGTACAACACCTGAAGTGTACTTGAAAATTCGAAGAAAAAAAAATCAATAAATTAAAAAAACATAGTGATTCAAAGAGCTTACAGATCACATGGCTAGATCAGTTTTATGCAGCACTTAAAGTATATTTGACTCATTTTACTTCACATCTTTTAGCTTTCACCAGCAACTCAACATCAGAAGTCACATCCTGAGTGGTAGCCAACTTCAGGATGTGATTCAAGTTCTTGTGTGAGCCTTGAGCGCAGCTTTGTTTTATTTATACTCATTACAGAGGAAACTTGCTCACAAAGATAAGTTTATTTTCACTCTACATTGTAAAGTATGAAAATAAAGTTTACACAACCATCTCGCGGGCCGGATCTGGCCCGCGGGCCGCATGTTTGACACCCCTGGTTTAAGGCATCAAAACACAGTGGTGAATAAAGGGAGACGAGGCAGTTTGGGCTTGCTTTTAGCACTCCCTGGTGTCCGTTTAGTAAAACCAAACACAAAACTCCTCTCCTCGCTGTGCGTTTGTCTTTTTAACACCTTAATCTAACAGTTGAAATGTCTCCTTAGCCTTCATTAGTGTCTACAGCAGTGATTCATCACTCAGCTGTGTTCACGATCTAAAACAGGGGTGGGGAACCCTGGTTCATCGAGGGCCGGTATCCAGCATATTTTAGTTTCAAGTCTGCTTCAACACACCTGATTTTAATCAGCAGGTGATTAACAGGCTTCTGCAGAGCTTGATGAGCTGCTGAACAGGTGAATCAACCGCTGAATCAGAAGTGTTGGAGCAAAGACATGCAGGGTACCGGCCCTTGAGGACCAGGGTTCCCCACTCCTGATCTAAAACATGCAGGAAACATGCTGGAAGCAGACTGCAGCGCCAGGTGCAACAGACCGGGCCAACAACTCTAAAGTTGCAGGTGGAATATTCTGGCCACAGGGGGCCTTTCATTAACCCTGTAAAGGGGTAATTTTAGCACATACTGACTCGAGGAAATGATTTAAAAATATGAAAAAGTTGCATAGTGTCTCTTTTAAGAGCAACTTATCCCAACCCTCCACACATTTTGGTGTTGTACAAGACTTAGAACATGTTTCCATAAGATTAAAATGGTATCCAAGAAGCTCAGGAACCAAAACGCCCAGGCCATAATTCCACTGAAAATGTGTGTTCTGTCCTA
Organism: Nothobranchius furzeri; assembly: GCF_043380555.1. NCBI lineage: Eukaryota > Metazoa > Chordata > Actinopteri > Cyprinodontiformes > Nothobranchiidae > Nothobranchius > Nothobranchius furzeri. The sequence continues at coordinate 2,377,192 of NC_091759.1, read as the reverse complement.
AAGGTAGGTGAAACAAAAACCTACACATTTTGACGAAATCTAAGCAATGATTATGCTGGAATGAACTTCCACAGTCTAAATTTGGCCCAGATGTTTATTCACAACACACCATGGTGAGGGTTTAAGAACAGACCATCAGTACTAAAATGGTCTTGGAATTAAAGCTGCTAGAGCAAAGTTCTGCCCCTTAATAACATTCTAACAGAGTATAGCTATAAATATATTGTGGAAAAAAATAAATAAAACACCTCCGCCAATGACTCGTTTCAGACTAAAAGCAACTATTGGACCATCCGGTTGTCGGTCTCGCAGAACCTTTGCACTTCCCTAGGTCCTCCATTCATTACGCACTTGCATATTTAACTACATAACACCACTGGTGTGAGAGGTTTGCAGCTAAATAATACCAGAGAAGGAGAAACAGCCGGCTGCTACCACTTCAAGGACAAACTACCAGAGTCTCAAATTCAAATTCAAAAATACTTTATTAATCCCAGAGGGAAATTCAACAAAACTGCATTTAGAGTCACTGACAACAAAAGACGTTTGGAAGTAGAAAACGGTGACTGGTGTTTAGCACTATCTTGTTTCCTCCGACAATGTGGGTTTCCGGTTCCGACAGAGGCGTTTCAAGAAGGATACCAGAGGGGAGGGGTGAGTGTTCAAAACCTAGCTTGTTCTGTAGAGTCACTATACCAGTTTTAAACCTCAGTGCACCGTACAAATACACCTAAAACCATCAAAGCACCAAATATTATGACAAACCAAACCTTGTGTCACTCTCAAAACGTCTGACCATAGAAACCACTTCTAACCAAAGGTTGATCCTTAACAGTCTTGGTCATTTACCTCATAGATTTGTCCATTTTATGAAAAAAGTGACCTGCAGCTTGTACACCTTGGTGAGCAAAAAGATATAAGGAACAAAATTTTAAATAAAGAAAGACAAATCAAAGGACTCTCAGATGCAGCTTGAAAGATTTATGAAGTTTTAATATAAATTATGGTGCGTTAGCCTTTCTGGTAATTCTGGTGATAACTCGCAGTAGCAACATGGTTCCCATTCTGCTGTTGGCACAGAGGCGGGCCGGCCATTTGTTCAGGACACGCTGATTGAGCTGTCAAAGCACACGCATGCTTACAAAGGCACACATACTTCTGGAGACGTGCGGATAAATCATTCCTACTCAGGCATGTGCTGGCTTTATCTCTGCATATCTGCCAGTGTATAAATCGCAACGAGCCAAGCGCGAGGGAAGGTCAGCGGAAGACACTCTGTGAGAATTAGAGGAATCAGCTGGGCTGAGTTGGATGGGATGGGTCGGGAGGGAATCGGATCCGGTATACGGAGAGACGGGGAATCACGGTAACTGAGGCAAGAGCGAAACAAGGCTGTCTCTAAAGGGGCTTGTGCTTGTTCTGACACTCTTACAGCACCTCGCGGATACACTCCATTACACCCACAGTGAAAAAAACTCAAACACACCGTGGTATGTTTCTTTTATTCGTCCCTTTCTCTTCACCCTGACCACTAAGTCAAAGTGGCAGCCTTAAGAGTGATGATGTGACTGGGACTGCTTGGAAGAGTTTATTTCTGGAGATCTGACGTATGATCTAGGTCTACTAAATTTATATTTAGGCCCAATTTTTCCAGATTGTTAGGTGCATTTCTGTAGTACACGCCTTTCTGGTGCACTTGTGCTGATAACACTTATCCTCATTTGTTTGCTGTGTGTTTGTGTGACTGTACGTATTCTTATGGCCTGCCACTGAACAAACTCATTAAGGAACAAACTCTGCTTCAAACCAACCAGAAAATTACCTCCCAAGTCGAACAGGACGACCCAAGGACAGACGAGCAGCGCCTCTGCCACATCCAGTCAGAGCGCAGAGCCTAATGAAGGCTTAGTTGGCTTATCCAACGCTTAGGATGTGTCACATTCAACACCCCACTGAATGTAACACCAGCCTTATTGCTTGTTGTAATTTAATTTTAGGAGTTTCTGAAGAAAATTTCAACATAACATAAGCAAGTACAGCTTTGTAATGGCCTGCTGCCTAAAAGCTAAATGCAGCATCAACCAAACGGGTTGAGCAGAAATTTGCTGAGGTGTTAGTTAAGAATGATACATCTGTGCCGGTTTGGTCAGGCCTTTGCTTTCTAGGAAGGATCTAGTGACGGTCACCTGTGTCTCTACTCTACCTCGACTGCTGTAACACCCCGTATGCTGGGCTGTTAGCCCTCGCTGTCACGGCTGCAATTAGCACAGAAGGCTAAAGCTGGAATCATTTGTGGCATAATCTGCTTAACGGTCTTTTGCTTCTTTGCTTTTACTGTTTTTATCTTTTGCCTTTATGCTTTTATTTTGGCGATGATTTTGGGAAGTCTCCTCTTGTAATATTTTATAGTTTATGATGTTATCTGTTTTTAGGGTGCAACACTTGACTGGTGGTAGTATGGTGTGCTGTAAATGAATGAATGAATGAATGAACGAATGAATGAATGAATTCACTGACTGCTAAATAATATAAACTTTTGTTTTCTTTAGCGAAACACAGACATACTTAATTTTTTGAGACAATCCAATTGTCACCACAAGAAAAAAAATGTTACTTGACATTTAATGTCTTAAAAGGCACAGAAATGACTGACCTGGCCCGCCACGCCAGTGCTTTCTTATGGGAAGCACGCGACCTGGTAACGCTCCTACTAAAATAACTCCACCACCTGAGAATTTTAACCGGGCTAATCAGCGCTGAGTATCGTAAGTCACACACCTCGCTCAGCTTTTCATAAACAACAAAGACGGCGTCTGAGTTCGCTGCGGCTCTTTCCTCTGCTCTAAATGACTTGGACATGTCTTTAAAACCAAAAACAAGAAGAAGAAGCGCTAAAAGCCTTTCTGCTAAAGTAAGATGTTTGCACCGTCACCAGACGCCATCTTTGACTACCGATAAAAAACAACATCCAGTCGTCATATCCACCTTTTTTCTGATTGGTTATTTTTGAGCTGGCTAGTCCCGCCCCTCATGGTGGGCGGATCCAGACTCGTCCTCTATGTAGAATAGACAGAGGACGAATCCGGCAGGCCAGGCTACCGGTTTACAGCTTTTGACCTACAGTTTAGTGCAGCAACCGCTGACTCGTTGATTTGCATACTTTGAGAACTAATGAAGATCATTGCAACATTGTGTGAGGGTTACATATAGATGGCTACCTGTTAACTCCATTATTTATTGAAGAAAGAACTCAATTATAACCCGAATGACACTTGAAAATAGTTGATTTTGAGTGGATATTTAGAGTAAACAGCTGGTCAATGTTTTATCAGTCAATAACACAACTCTTGCTAATCCTGTGGTATTTCTGAGCCAGTAGCTTCCAATTAAGTAGTGTTATCTGGGGAGATGTTGCTGACGGTATCAATACCATCTATGTGACCTTCTGTTCTTCTTCTCGTTCCTCGGTGCTCTCGAGTTGTCTCATCTCCTTCCTTCCTGTACACTTACTGACTTTCCTCTCAGCTCTCATATGTATGGATGTCACTTTTAATTGTTCTTCACCAAACTTTTACTGAGACTGACAAATGTCATGAATTTCCGTTCGGGTTTATTACGAGAGTCTCAGACTGAGCGTCACCTAAATGGTTTAATTATAAAGGTAATTGTCGCCGCGTTGTAGCGCTGGTGACTCAACGGAGTACGATTGCTTTTGCTAATGCCCCTGCTAAATCTACAGCAGCCTTCAGTAACAATGTCATTATGTGTATTTGTTTCTTTTTACAGTGAAGACTTGTGGCAGTAATCTTCAGGGGCCTTCAGGGACTTTTACATCTCCCAACTTCCCAATCCAGTATGACAGCAATGCACAGTGTGTGTGGATAATTACGGCGTCGAATCCCAACAAGGTAAATCCCACTCTCCTTGCCTTTTTAATGCGATATGTCTAACAAACGTAGTCTAAATATGTATCTAATTAACAAAACGTTGTTTGCTGTTTTAACTTGACCATTTGTTCATGCAATCACAAGAACGACATCCGCGTGTCTCACACTCGGAGCGTGAGAGTTGGATGTCCTGCTTTTTATGCAGGATGGGAATTAGGGATAATAAGAGTGACCAAAAGGAGAAGTCTGTGCCTGCAGGTTAAGTGGGGTGAAAGTGAGGCCTCTGAAATATTAAACTAGTCGGAACAGCTCTGACGGATCCAGCGAGAGCCATGCCTGACAGCATAGGTTCTGCCTTTCTGAAATGAGCTTGTTTATTCTGCCGTGTTTTAGTGGCTCTAATGTATGGGGTTGAATATTTTACACAAATAAAACAGGCTGGTGTCGAATTCTGTGAGATGAGTTAATCCAACAAAGGGGTCGATGTTGGAAATGTGATTGATGTAAACCCGGTCGCTCTGTGACCCAGGAGGAATCTGATTGGTATTCTGAAATGCATCCTCGTTCAGCGCCAGGTCTCTGTGGTGACTGCACTGTCGTCAAGGGCAACACCTGCATCAGCATGACAGAGCTGTCCTGACACTTCCACGCAAGCACCACAACGCCTCTACACGTATGCGTGTGTTGAAAATGTTGTGTTTTCTGCTACCCTCAGCATTCCGTGACTTTCCTAAAAACAAAAAAGAAATAAAAATAAAAAGCTTCACTCCTAAAGTCCCACACACGGAGCTCTCTCTGTCACCACCCAAGGCCTCTGGTTTATGGCCTACAGCAATACATTCTCCATCCAAGGCTACACCGTGTGACTGCCGAAGGTTAGCTTACTAATACGCTTCTACACTCTTCCCAGTGTGTGTGCACTTGTGATAGACATGAGTCCAAAATGTATGTTTATGTGTTTTGAATGATAATGGAAATGGCTCAACACATTGACCATAATGAAGCTCAGATAGTCTCAAGCTACATCAAGACATTTATACAGTCCTTTTCTGGTAGTACCATATCACACACTGGGATGTCACTCACTACATCACATCCATGTCACATACAACACTTTTATCCGACATCATGTCTACAGGATGACGCGCTGGACTGAATCATGCCATTTACCACCCTACACCGCCTTGTGCAGAGCACGTCTTAGATGGCATTCATCAAAGCAGAGTTCATCAGGTGCCTATAAATGTGTAGAGCCCCGTACATTAAAGAGGTTGGCATCCGTTTAGAATCAAACACCTTGAGTTGGATAGGTGGATCATACAAGGTAACTTAAACTTAGTATTGTTTTGTTTTTTCTGGTTGTTGGTACTGGAGGTGGCATCTGTGGCTGAACCGGTAGAGGGGTTGTCTACGGTCCAGAGGTCATAGGATGGATCCTCAGTAGTTGCAGGCCACATGCCCCATCAATGTGATACAAATCTGAAATCTGAATTTGCGTTATTATGTACACACAACACACACATTTACGCTTCTGAGATGATTTCATTCACTGTTCACATGACTAAACCATTATACATCCCCCCCCACCCCCCCCGAAACAGGCAAACAAATGGTGACAAGATGGAAAAAATATCGCTTGATAATATCAGCCCAATTTTATTTATCGAACCAATACCGATATGTTAAAAAAAACTAACATGGGCCGATACCGATATTGATGCCGATATGTCGTCCATCCCTACTAGGAATAAATGTCAACCTCCTCGAAGTTCCTACGTGACTTTACAACTTATAAGTTGAAATAATCACGTGTTGAATGAACAAGATGTTTAAATCATCAAGGATGGCGTTAAAATGAATATTGTTCCTGCAATGATCCATTTTAAATCTGATTTACACCAGATCAGTATCTATGTACTCATACACATTATACCTGGGAGCACACTTTTTCTGCGAGTATTTCACCAGATTGTTCAACCTCCAGCAAAAAACTACAACAGACTCCTTTTCATCAGTGGCAACGGGTGAAGAGGCCAATGTGTGAAACAACGTTTGCGATCGATGAAAGTTTGGTAACCCTTTGTTACAAATCAGTAAATGCATTTTGTCCTTACAGGCTCCCATAGAAAGGAACATTGCGTCTAATATGTTATCGCGCAGAGACTCCCGCCCAAATTTTTATGGTTATGTTACGAAGCCGCCAATATTTTTCAACAACTGGACAACAATTCATTCATTTTCAACATTTCAATGGATATTTCCAGAGATTAATGGTAAAAACCACACGTCGTCTCTTTAAGTCATTTTAAAAATGACCTCCACCTTTGGCCACTGTGTTTGTTGATGAGGTTGCCACAAACAAAGCATTGTTTTTTAGTGCAAAGACATTGTTTTAGCCACTCTGTGGAGAAACTAACGGACTTTTTATAACGCCCTGGTTTGAAATGATCTATAGACAAATATTTTTGATTCTAGAAATCTCAAAGTGATTTAAGAAATATCCTATGGTAACTGAAAATCTGCATAATAAACCAACTTTCGTCACATTAATCAGCGAAAGTCTGGGAGACTCCGTGAGACGGAAGACAGACGAAGGTTTTAAGAAGAGAAGATAAAGGAACAGACATGAAATCAACATAATTACCAAATTCCCTTTGACTTTCATTTGTCTAACACAACGTGAAGAGTCACTTTCACTGTAACAGTAATAGGAATAAATGTCCCTAGACTTGAGTTATTATCCCTGATACTGTCGGTGCTTTTCACTGCTATTCTGTTAAAGACCATTTCCAGATTTCAAATTAATTTATGGAGTTTATTATACAGAATAATCGAAACACGATCGCATAATAAAGCAAATTGTTACTCAAAATTAGCTTCATATGCTAACGCCCCCATTTTTTTGATGGACTCTGTATGGAAATGATGCGGCTAGATATTAGATCCAAGCTGTTGGGGAATGGACAAAAAAAACTCTTATTTTTCCTTTTTAAACATTAAAAACTATTTATTTGGAGTGGCCACGGTCTCTATCAGTGGAAACGGCTTTACTCACAGTTGGTGCCAAGCTGGTTTTAAGCGTTTATATCCCCATGTCGCTTTTCGGCTCAAATATTTGAGCTCAGCGTGAAATCGTGGAGAGGGACACGTCACGTGGTGATGAAACTTATTGGGTTTTGAAAAGAGCGTGCTCGGGTTGGGCAGGTGGCAGAGACAAATGCGCTGTGGGAAACTGGCAAGCGGACAACAGGTAACAAGCAACAACTGCCAAAGCAGAATGGGAGCGCCGTCTGCCTGGCACCCCCGCTGTAAAGAGCTGTTCTCCATTACACCGATATTGAGACAACGAGGAGCAGCTTAGCAAACTGGAGGCTGGTCAGCTGTTTGGAAAGAAAAGCTACCAGATGAGAGAGCGTGAGGGACGCCCGAGCAGCTAGAAGAACAAATCTGGGGTAATTGAATAGCCTCAGCTGATCCCGCCTCTAACAGAAACAGCTTTTTTCTTTTTCCAGCTCGTGCCGTTTCATCTTATACCCTCTTGCTGTGTTTTCCAGGCCTGATCCCTCTTTTCCCTTTTTTTGCGTACCAGCTCTCCTCCCACTTCACTCCCGGAGGCTCTGTCCTTAGAATTACCCAGATTCTTCATTAAGGAGCTCAGGCTGAAACCATTAAACTACTATGGAGAAAGGGGGAGGAACGAGAGCACAAGAAGGGAGAGAAAAATACTGTTTTTCATCGTTTCACTTGCATCTCTGCCCGTTGCACCCATTTGCACATTTCTTACTGTCTCCTTATGCCCCGAAGATAAAAAGACACGCGGTTTTGTAGCCCATCTTTTCTTCTACGTGTGTTTGTAAGCCCTATTTCTTCTCCTCCTTTCGTTCCATCCCTCGGCTCCTTCTTTCTCAGGTTAAGTGTTAATGGAGTTCTATAGCTCTCTGATGTTATTGCTTCATTTAGTTTTGGCAGAATGAGCCTTTAGAGCCAATTCATTCTCTCCTGTTCCCATTTAACCTTGAGGATAGTAGAACGGGATGGCCATTACTGGAGTTCTCTTCTCTTCTCTTTTCAGTGTGCTATTATTATCACCCATTAATCCCCCGCTCCATCCCCAATTTGCTTTTGCCTTTTTTTTCTTGTGAAAGTTTCTATTTTCAGTGTTTTCAGTAAATAAACACATTATTGTGTTTATGATGTATTTCACTCATTTAATCACTACATTTGCAGTGGTCTCGAGTAGGAATGAGTGCCTTATAAGTGGGTCTCTGATGCACCCGTTTCAGGAAGTACGAGTCAGCCAGAGGAGGAGCTTAACACGACAGGATTTGGAGACTTATTTCCTGATGTTGGGACACCTCGCCTCAGATTAAACAACAGTGCCTTTACCACTGACTCTGCTTTGCATCATTGATGTTTTATCTCCACAAATAACTAAAGCCTGGAGGAGTTCTGCCATGTGGTGGAGTTGCTAATGCTAACAGTTAGCTTCCACTAAGACGTTCTACTGTTTCCTGGACATTAAACCTAGAATATCAGGAAGTAATAATGAGTACGACCATATCCTCCATATAATGCCGTTTTCTGCTCTGCTCTGACTAGCTTCTGGTTTCAGAAGCAGGAACACCTCTGATCTCTGGTTTAGGGTTAGGTTAAGTCTCTAAGAGGTTTTTGTTGGAACAGAGAGCACAACATGGCGACTATGACGCTGTCTATGGTAAATGGTAAATGGCTTGTATTTGATATAGTGCCTTCTAGAGTCCTGGAACCCCCCAAGGCACTTTACAACATAATCAGTCATTCACCCATTCACACACTGGTGGGGATGAGCTACAGTGTAGCCACAGCTGCCCTGGGGCGCACTGACAGAGGCGAGGCTGCCGAGCACTGGCACCACCGGTCCCTCCGACCACCACCAGCAGGCAAGGTGGGTTAAGTGTCTTGCCCAAGGACACAATGACAGCAACAGACTGAGCGGGGCTCGAACCTGCAACCTTCCGATTACGGCGCGAGCACTTAACTCCTGTGCCACCGTCGCCCTCTAATACAAATGTAGACGAATCTTGGAACAGACTATTTTAGAGTGCCTCGCAGGAATGTAGACATTATTGAGCCACAAGTAAAGAAAAACAAAACTGCAGATCCAGCTTCCCTTTACTTGCAGTGCATTTTGGGGAGCAGGGTCATACGTGCACTGTGGATTAAATGCATCTATAGCGCCATTGTTGCATAGCAACACTATGTGGTACGCATCTTTTTCTCCTAATTTTGGCTCAGCACTGATGAGAAAAGAAGGCTCTTGGTTTATTAACACTGCAGAATAAGTGAGACGCAGAGCAGATTTGGGGGATCAACCAACTGCCCAGAGAATATTTCTTCTGTCATGTTTAGGAAAAAGCATGTCCAACGAGAGTGATGAGTTTGCTGCGTCACCATCACAGAAGAACGGTTTTTCCACTTGCCCTGTCAGCGTGGGCCTCCTCTCAGCAGGAGATTCACATGTTTGCTTAGCTGCTGTGACTACAAGGAATCCTGACATCATTTATCAAGAAATGAGTAGAGAAGAGACTCCCTTACTTTGTCACCACGACAACCAAAGAAAGTGCTTTATCAAGCAGAAATTTAATTCTGTCGCCTCATCGGCTAGAAGCCACAGATGGATATGGAGAAGAAATGCAGCAGCCAATTAGTGGAGAGAGGCGGAATAGCAGCAAGGATCCAAAAGAAGTGGGATTGATGGGCATTTACCCCCCCCCCACCCCCCACCCCCACCCCCACTCAATTATGGAAAAATTTTCAGTTTAGAGTCTCGCTGCTGCAAACACAACAAGGAAAACAGAAATACGCATTAAACAACACATTGTCACTAATGAGGCTCCAATCTGAGTCGACTCGATTGCAGCTTCTCTAGAGGAACAAATGTAGGGCTGCAGCTATCGAATATTTTTGTAATCGAGTACTCTATCGAATATTTTTTTCGATTAATCGAGTACTCTAATAAATTACCCTTTTGTATTTGTAAACCATTATATCAAATAGCATGTTATAATTATGAAAGACCTGTTAAAATGAGCAAGCAGTTGCCAGTTATTCTTCAAGTTTTATTCAAATTAGTTTGCAAAACTTCAGCACTTCAACTTTACTTCACAGTAAACAAATGGCTGTGCAAAAAATAAGTACACAACCTGAGCCGATTTCCCCCTCATGCGAGAATCTGCTAGCCTGCAAGCCAGACAAAAACTAGGAGGATAACTGTTGAAGTAGCGCTGCGAGCGGCTGCGGCCCAAACAGAACCAGAACCGCTCACAGTGCATGTGCAAACAGCTCGCCGGCTGTTCCCTATTAACACACGTCCGTTTTAATTTCAACACTTTTTTTCTCACACAATAACAAGGATTGTCGAGAAAGCATGTTTGCCGTGGTTTTGTCAAATTATACTGATCACAAAACATTTATTTACTTTCTTTCGTTTTCCTCTCATAAATACCCATGTCCTCCTGCAGCAATCCCGAAGGACAGCAAACATCAATAACAACACAATAAATAGTCCGACGTTTTGTGTAAAAACTGCTATTTTTAAGCACATTTTAAGTCCGACGTGTTGCTACCAGACGTACGGTGTGAGCTGAAACTGAGTGCTACAACGAAAAAGTTGCACAGTGTCCGCAGAATATATAGAAAAACAGGCTAAAAAGCATTATCTTGTAGAGGCTCCGAGTCCGCTTGCAGAAGTGACATTTACAGGTGCTGCAGCACGGAGGATGTGGTGTTGTGGTAGGCTTAATCCATTTTACAGTATTTATACTGGACTACGTTTTCCGCCTAACGACGTGAAAAATGGTCCCACATCTTGACATTTTCTGTCTTTTTCGCACTCCACCGGGGTCCACGTTGTCCGCCATGGCTTAAGAGAAAGTTAAGTTACATTCGCTACTCTCGTGTGCAGTCCAGTGGGCATGTGCGTCACTTATTTCAGTCCGGGTGAAACATGACCACGGGCGACTGCAAAGCCACGAATTAATTAAATATGAATTAAACGAATCCTCGAGGCAGAGAATTTGACTCGAGGATTTTTTGTACTCGAATTATTCGAGGCACTCGAGGAATCGTTTCAGCCCTAAACAAATGTATAAACAGGGTAACGTAGTCCAACCCTAGCTGTGTTTAATGCTGTGTGAACGGTGCTGATGTGGCATTAGGATGCTCTATAAAAGATGTGCACCAGGAGATAGATGGAACAATTTCACCTCTCTGTTGTTTACTGAGTGGAGAAACGAGGTTGTCGTTGTTTTCTGACTCAGAGTATAAAACCTGCTTGTTTCTGTCACCCGTGTCCAGATACGACGCATTCTCAGTCTGGTATTTTACCTGGTAGATCTGTTTGAAAAAGGGTGGTTCTCGTTGACCATCACTGCAGTTTAGCTGGTTACAAGCCTGAGTTAGTAAAACACAAACAAGCAACAAACCAAAGACGCTCTTCATAGTGAGGCTTAGACAGAGTAACCTCAGTGGTTAAAGTATTAACCACTTGGTGACTGAGTAAATGGATCAATGCATTTAATGGATGTGGGAGTTCTTGTGCTGGGCTAACAGTGTTTTAAATAATAATGTAGGGGCTCATTGGGTTTGATGGAGGTTGTATTTGAGACATTTTGAATGGCGGGAACTTACCAGAGCTTCATGACATCACAAAACAACAGTTTTTTTGGTCTGAGTTTAGCCTTTTGTCTCACCATAAGGGTCTTTATAAAACGCTCTTTTAAAAGCTATTTCAAGTGTGTGTTCCTTTTTCTGTCCCTTTTCTGCGCACAACAAGGTTTTCACCATGTTAATGAAACAAGACTTCCATTCACTTTTGATTCTATTTGGTTTTTATTGCAGGAATCTTAAATCCAACTAGTGTTTTAGTCATCGGGAGCATCATGGCAAACCAATTTCATTTATTTTGATGATATAAATGCATTTAACTATATTCTTCTTGTGTCTACATCATTTTGACTGACTGAAAAAGGCCCATGAGTTTACCGCCGGCTGAAAATGAAAGCTGTACCATTACAGCCAACGTAACCATGGATCTGGAGGCCTGATTTGACTTAAAAGCTGTGAAAATAATTTTGTTCAGCACACAATTCATGTTTGTTTGATGAAATCTTGCTTTTAAATTTGGGGAAAGTGTCAAAATACAAGAACTGTTATGGTCACACTTATATCTTGTTTCCCACTTTATGTTCCTAATGAAGAAATTAGATAATGCCTTAGTAAAGAACACAGCCATCATATATATGGAGAGTGAGATGAAGGTCACACCAAAACCAGCTTGAACAAGTGAGTCTTCAGCTGCTTTTTAAAGGAGACCATTGAGTCCACTGATCTCAAGCCCCATTCCCACCTGTACCGGGTCGGCCCGGGCCGGGTAGCGTAGGTTGTTTACATATCTGGGTGGCCTGGAATTTTCCCGGGCCAACCAAGGCTCATTCTCGGCCCTCTTCCCGAGGGGTACTGCTTCAGGCCGACCAGGGCCAACACGCCCACTGCTGACAAGAAATTCACACCTTCCATTAGAGCAAGCCTCTGATTGGTGGGTAGAATCAGCCCATTCACACCTTCCATTAGAGCAAGCCTCTGATTGGTGGGTCAGCCCACATGGGCTTAAGACAAGGATGTGTGGAATCAACCGGGCCAGGCTGGGGCCGAGTGGGGCTACCCGGCCCGGGCCGACCCGGTACAGATGGGAATGGCCCATCAGGCTCAGGGGGAGAGAGTTCCAGAGTCCGGGGGCCACAGCAGCAGATGATCTGTCACCTTTGGTCTTTAGCCTGGTGCTGCACAACCAGTAGGCTTTGATCACTGGACCTCAGGGACCTGCTGGGGGTGTAGGGACTAAGAAGATCACCAATGTAAGATGGTGCTTGTCCATGTAAGGCCCTATAGACCAGAACCAGGATCTTGAAATGAACCCTTAAATTGACTGGCAGCCAATGAAGTTGGAGGAGAAGCGGGGTGATGTGGGTGTGTTTGGAGGACTTGGTCAGAAGCCGAGCACAGGCGTTCTGAACCACCTGCAGACGGTTCAGGGAGGTTTTGCTCAGACACGTGAAAAGAGAGTTACAGTAGTCTAAGCGTGAGGAGATGAAGGTGTGGATAACTTTCTCAAGTTCAGAGTGGGACAGAATGGGACTCAGCTTAGCAATGTTCCTGAGATGGAAGAAGGAAGAGCGAACAAGAGAACTGGCATGATAGTCCAGGGTGAGAGCTGGGTCAAAGGTCACGCCAAGATTCATGACGGAAGGTTTGGTGTGGGAAGCAAGCTGACCAAGAGAGTCTCTGACTTTAGGAACCAGCTTGTCTGGGACACAGATGTACAGGCAGCCAACGGAGGGCAGAAAAATCAGAGTGATATGCTCACGTCTGGGGGTGTCAGTCAAAATTCGAGCTATCAGCTGCAGCCTGCTGAGGGTTGCCCATGAGAAACCGAAGTAAAAAGCATTGCAGTAGTCGATTCTGGAGCTGATCAAGTTGTGGGAGGCCGGATCTACAGTTGTCTTTCAAACTGTCTCCGCATGCTAACGAACAGCAACTCTGATGTACTCACCGCTACAGATGCCAGTCATCGGGGCAGACCGCCATACTCTGTCGAAGAAAACACAAACACTTCCTTTTCCCAAATAAAGGACTTGAGTACCTCTATCTGCTCTTGACTCAAAGAAAAACCCAAGTCTAAATAGTCCAAAGTTGATGCCAACACTGTTTCAAACCATCAGCATCTTTATTTCAAACAGTCGTAATCACGTCTCGCCCACCAAAACAATAGAGCGCTGCGATTGGCCCACTAAACAGTTCTGTGACTGGCATTACAAGACTCAGAGGGAGCATGGTCAGAATGACATGCAGAGCAAAGTCCTGACGCTTCTGCTTCAATCTGTCCAGAATTCTAGACTACATGTTTACAGTTCTTTACCAAATAAGAGCAATGGTAGTTGAGTGTTAGCAGAAACATGAACAACCCGGTAATCCAGATCTGCTGCAACACACACTGCTACCGAAGACCCTTCCTGCACACGGCCAAGAAACTTAAACAAGACCTACATCCGATCTCCTTTGTAGTGTATTCCACTTGAATTGTCTCTTGACTAGAACACAATGTAAACTTTAGCATGAAATCAGAGGTGGTAAACAGCATGTTCTTAAAAAATTACAGATGCAAAGCATTTAAAACCCTGTAGGGGTTATTTCGTGCTGTACCACGTTAAAAGAACCTGTGAAACTTCTGGTGGTGGTTGACTACGATCATGTGATAAATCCATCGAGGCAACAATAAATGCACGCCCAAAATGAGATTAGTAATGTTATTTGTTAAATTTCAAAAGTAATTTTCAATGAGCACGCGTACGTTCACTGTATTAATAAGGAATAGTTTTGCTATCGAACACCCGGGGTGAGACACAATGAAACAGTTGTTTACTGTTAATTCTTCATGTGTTTGAAGCCGGAGTTTTGTTTATAGGCTTAATAGTCACGGGGAGTTATCAGCTAAGCAAAACCAGGGATTATTGTTGATTATACCGTCATTTTTAAGGTTATGTTTGATTGGTGTGTATATTATTAGTTGGATTAATCTGTCTCTGTGAGCCAGTTTTCTTATTTGTGCAATAATAATAATAATAGCCTTTATTGTCATTGTACAGGATACAACGAAATTGGAGTGCCACTCCCTTGGTGCACAATACAATAATACTACTAAATATAAAGGTCCCCTAAAACAAAACAATAGTAAGTACAATATATACCAAATAGCACACTATATACAGAATAGCAGCTACAATATCATGTAAAAAAAATGGCATTAGAATAGCAGCATAAAAGTTGACGGTGACCTTGACAGTCGCTAAGCAGTTTTAATTGTTTTTATGCTTATTCACTATAGAGATCGCCCTGGGAAAGAAGCTATCCCTGAATCTGTTTGACGCTGTCCCTGAATCTGTGTGTGTGTGTGTGTGTGTGTATTTGTGTGTGTGTGTGTGTGTGTGTGTGTGTGTGTGTGTGTGTGTGTGTGTGTGTGTTAGGCCACGTGTGTGTCTTAGAAGGACTGAATGATGTGTCAATCTGATCCACGACCTCGCTCACTGATGAGACTGTCAGCTGTGCAGCAGTAGGAAGATCGCTGCTGTGCCTTTGAAGCCCCCTTTTTTAACTTCTTTCCAGTCAAATTAGGAGCTGATGCCGCCTGCGCTCAGTGTGGCTGAAGCTTCTCACGTTGACGTAATGTCAGTTAAAATTAAGTCCACCTCTGCTCCCAAGATCGAGAACTGACGAAGCTCCTGGGTGAAACAGAAAAAACTACGATTGGAGCAGATGCTTTTTAATTTCTTTTTGTTTATCGATGTTAGTTCTGTTGGCAGTATCGTCTTCCTGTAGAATTTTTCATATCGAATCAAGAGCTGTGGATGTAAATAAGGCACAGAACATAGACGGCCTTTGTTGGGTCAGGCAGAGTCTTCAGGTTCACGGTAACAACGTACATCAAGCACAGCAGCTTTATGTTTTAATAGAAGCAGAACGGACAAAGATTTTTTTCCTGGTCTTGATGGTTCAGACTTGAAGAGAAACTCAAGCGCAGAACTTCTGGGAACTCCCTTTGTGTGAGACACAGCACCAGTAGGGTTCTGTCCAGGTGAAGTGATGCTGGCGTCCTACTCGTAGCCCTCGTTTGCCTGGTGGTGTTGGTGCACCTTCAGGTACGGCATCCTCTCTTCCGTCAGTGTGCCCTTGGACAGCTGTAGCTACATTGTAGTTCATCACCACTAGCGTGTGAATGTGTGTAAGTGGGTAATTGACTGGATGCGTTGTAAAGTGTCTTGGGGAGTTATAGAACCCTTGAAGCTGAAAGTAAACTGAAACCAGAGGTGTTCAAATGAAATCCTTCCTTTTTAAAACTCCGATAGAGAACAAAGGTATTAGTTCTTGCAGAGTTTATGTAGACCTAAAAGGCATTGGCTCCCGGTTTTGTGTGACAGAACATGAGAGAACAGTTGCTCAGAGCAAACGCGTAACTTCAGTAGCTAATGGTGGCTTCTCACCATTTTCCCAACGGGGGAGTGTGACGGTAGCCAACTGGCGATGTAGGACCCTACCAAACCAGCTTGGCTTGTTCTTCAAGAATTTGAAGCAGGATTGGCCATGTTGACTTTCAGCCCAACCACACTATTGGCATCATTCCAGCGCGGGGAGATCTTCCAGCTTGTAGCTGAGTCTGTTGATGTGATGATGTGAACATAAATGAGGGTAGCAGAGTCGTGGCTGCCTTCACACTCCATGAGGGTTTCTTAATTTGCTGCAATCAGGCAAAGAAAGTGAGATCCTTGAGGGTTACTGGTATTGACTGTACCTTTAAGAATAAAGAACAAAAACAAATAAAAAGTTAATCATGTGTAGCCAGGTGAGGCTTTACATTACAGAAGAGACCGACAGGTCTGAAGCTCACCATGAATCTGGAAATCACAAAATTTATCATAAGAAGACAAATAAAAAGGAAGCAACATGCAGGTTTTGATCTTCTGCCGTCAAAATTCAAGTTTGAAGTATTCCTAGCATCAAAGATGTTCTCATTAAAGCACTCGACTTCTCTTTTCTGCTGTCCTTTTCCACGTTTTCCCCCCTTCTCAGTTAAACCTCCCACCATTCTCTCTTCTCCTCTGCCAAATGCATTTCTCTCTGGTCTTAGATGAAACAGAAAGTGTGGTTAAATAATTCCCGATCAGAGTTCTGAGCTCCATGCTGTTCCTCACTGCTTCATGTGCCGAGCGTAGGTAACCCTCTCATTCTTCATCTTGTGCCACAGATTGAAATAATACCATGCTGCGGGATGCAGAATTGGAATGATTCACCTTCAGTCAAGGATAGTTTGAGCGATATCTGTGATGTGAAAATAAGCAATACCCACAAGAATAAATAAAGGTTTAGGTTGAAATAATTACCGTACGATTTTCTCCAGCATTATTCACTGTCTGTGATTTTTGATCATGCTTGGCATTTCAGTGGCTATTTTTAAGCAGACAGTAAACTTTTCAAACAAAAACTTTTGTATCGTTGCATGAAAGATTTGAACGCTTTGTCATTTAAAAAATAAATTGCATATGAAAAATACCAAATCAAGGAATTCAAATAAAATAAAGTTATGACCATAAAATAAGAAAAAACACTTTTTACCTATGTTACTTTACCTTTACTACCTTTTTTGTACAATTCTGTGGCTAAGGGAGGGGCAGCGATTTTCTAGGGGTGGCCATGACCACCCCTGGCCACCCCTTGGGGGCGCCATTGCTTGAATCTCCAGTTAAAGATTATTCTGCTCATTGAAAGTTAAAGTTTTATCGACAAACCTTGAGTTTGAACGTGTGTCCTGCTCTGATAAGCCATCACCCGAACTCTTCCATGGGATTGAACGCCAAATAGAGATGACTAATTGATTGTCATTACAAACGACGTGAATTTGTTTTGGGTTTAATCTCAGGTGATCCAGATCAACTTTGAGGAGTTTGACCTGGAGATAGCGTACGACACGCTAACTATCGGAGATGGAGGGGAGGTGGGAGATCCTACAACTATTCTACAAGTGTAAGTTTTACATCGCTCTGCACAGAAGTTTTGTTATTTTGTTTAGAGTAACAATAAAATTTCAGAATCTGTCAATGAGACAAACTTTGAGATTTGAAATACCATAACATCCATACAGGTGCTGGCCAGTAAATTAGAATATCATCAAAAGGTTGAAAATATTTCAGTAATTCCATTCAAAACGTGAAACTTGTACATTATATTCATGCAATGCACACAGACCAATGTATTTCCAATGTTCATTACATTTAAATTTGATATTCATAAGTGACAGCTAATGAAAACTCCAAATTTGGTATCTCAAAAAATTAGAATATTCTGAAAAGGCTGAATATAGAAGACACCTGCTGCCACTCTAATCAGCTGATTTACTCAAAACACCTGCAAAGGCCTTTAAAAGGTCCCTCAGTCTTGTTTTGAAGGCACCACAATCATGGGGAAGACTTCTGACTTAACAGCTGTCCAAAAGACAATCATTGACACCTTGCACAAGGAGGGCAAGACACAAAAGGTGATTGCTAAAGAAGCTGGCTGTTCGCAGAGCTCTGTGTCCAAGCACATTAACAGACAGGCGAAGGGACGGAAAAAATGTGGTAGAAAAAAGTGTACAAGCTCTAGGGATAACCGCACCCTGCAGAGAATTGTGACGACAAACCCATTCAAAAATGTGGGGGAGATCCACAAAGAGTGGACTGCAGCTGGAGTCAGCGCTTCAAGAACCACCACGAGGAGACTCATGAAAGACATGGGATTCAGGTGTCGCATTCCGTGTGTCAAGCCACTCTTGAACAAGAAACAGCGCAAGAAGCGTCTCGCCTGGGCCAAGGACAAAAAGGACTGGACTGATGCTGAGTGGTCCAAAGTTATGTTTTCTGATGAAAGCAAGTTCTGCATTTCCTTTGGAAATCAAGGACCCAGAGTCTGGAGGAAGAGCGGAGAAGCACAGAATCCACGTTGCATGAGGTCCAGTGTAAAGTTTCCACCGTCAGTGATGGTGTGGGGTGCCATGTCATCTGCCGGTGTTGGCCCACTCTGTTTCCTGAGGTCCAGGGTCAATGCAGCCGTCTACCAGGAAGTTTTAGAGCACTTCATGCTTCCTGCTGCTGACCAACTTTATGGGGATGCAGACTTCACCTTTCAACAGGACTTGGCACCTGCACACAGTGCCAAAACCACCAGCACCTGGTTCAGGGACCATGGTATCCCTGTCCTTGATTGGCCAGCAAACTCGCCTGACCTTAACCCCATAGAAAATCTATGGGGTATTGTGAAGCGGAGGATGCAATACGCTAGACCCAACAATGCAGAGGAGCTGAAGACGACTATCAGAGCAGCCTGGGCTCTCATAACACCTGAGCAGTGCCACAGACTGATCGAGTCCATGCCACGCCGCATTACTGCAGTTATTGAGGCAAAAGGAGCCCCGACTAAGTATTGAGTGCTATACATGCACATTCTTTTCATGTTCATTCTTTTCAGTTGGCCAACATTAGAGAAACAAACATTTTTTCATTGGCCTTTAGAATATTCTAATTTTCTGAGATACCAGATTTGATGTTTTCATTGGTTGTCACCTATAAATATCAAAATTAAACGTAATAAACATCGGAAATACATTGGTCTGTGTGCATTGCATGAATATAATGTACAAGTTTCACGTTTTGAATGGAATTACTGAAATATTTTCAACCTTTTGATGATATTCTAATTTACTGGCCAGCACCTGTATAAACAGATGTGGCACTCCCTTAAATAAATACAATACAACTGATTTTAGTCCTCACATAAGAACATTTTCTATAATTATAACTGAGCTCTTTCACTTTCACACTGACCAGTTGCCCTCATACTGTTGGTCTGTTTTAGCCTCCTATTGTTTTATTGTATGTGAAAATGTTCAAACACTGCTTCATTTATTTGGAAGTCTTATGTAACACCAGGTACTCCAGAATACTTCATCTACTTCGACATAACTGCGTATTCAGATCATAAAGCGTCAGGCTACATCCTGTGTAGCTGTTTTTTAGACATGAACTGTTCTTGACTTCAGAAATCACTTTGAAGTTTCTGAAAGGAAAATGAATGTCGACTTTTTATGAACAGATTTTGGTTTGTTGATGTTTTTTTAGCTTGAGTTTTCAAATAGAAGAAAGAATGTGAAGTAAGGACGTGCTTTGTGGCTCCTGTTCAGAATGTTCCAGCAGGTTTTTATGAGGACAGTGGTTTAATAGTTATGTCTTTTATTCTCCAGCCTATCAGGAAGCTTTGTCCCTGACCTCATCGTCAGTATGACCCACCAGATGTGGCTGCACCTTCAGTCGGATGAGAGCGTTGGATCTATTGGGTTTAAGATTAACTATAAAGGTAAGTGCTGAGTGTGCACTTTCAACAGGAAAAGGAGAGAAGGGGACAATCACTGCATTTGGGTAAATGGAAGGAAAATACTTAGTAGGTAAAGGGCTGAACTTTGAGTCAACTTAAACTGCCTTGATTATAGTTCCTGTGCATTAACTAAGGAGGTTTCTCAATGTCAAGGCACTTGGCCTTGCGAGGCGATGTCTTGCGAGGCCAGGCTCCTTGCTTACGAGGACACTGTCCTTCCTTGGTCAAAGAAAATGGTTAAATGGAACAGACTTGCATCACGTGACCGCAGCTTCCACTGCGGTCACGTGACGTCATGTGACACGGGAGATAACGCTATATTTTATACAAGTTAAGTTTCAATATGAATATATAATGAGCCTTTTACTTTTTGAATTGTGTATATGTTTATTAAATTAAATATATAAGTGAGTTACTAACCGCTAGCCACTGAAGCTGCAACTACTAAGCAACTAACCAACAATAGATAATTTACTTTTAAACTTGAAAATTGTCCCCGAAGTAGCTGCCTGCTTCTGATCCCGCTTCTTTCTGAAAATACCACGGTGTGTTCTGGGTAATTTTTGACCAAGTCTAGGCTACAAGACACCTCCCGTGCATCCTTGCTCAGCTAGCTAAACGGCTAGCTAACGGAGAACACGCCTCAGTAGAACATGAACATTGGAAGACGTCTTGGTGGCTCCCGATGACGTATCTCCTAGGCAACCTGGGCGGGGCCAAGAAATCAATGCAAGGTTCCTTGGCATTGAGAAACACCCTAAGTGTAGAAACCACAGGAAACAATTTTGCCCCCTAGTGGCTGGCTGCAGTATAAGAGTAGCACCTATTGGTACAAACTTGGAGGTAGTCGGAATATTATACTTTTTGTTTTGTTGCGGTGCTTCGTGAAATTTCAAATTTTTAATCATTGTCCAACAAACAGTGCTAAATATTAATAATACCTAGAATTATTTACAAACACGTTAAATTACCAATGTCTTCAACCAGAATCTGACTGGCTTTAACCTTTGGAACCACAATGCCAGTGACGTTAATATTATTTACGTGGGTTGTAAAACATCCTTAGAATTGTTCGTAGGGCCTTGTTGCCAGAACTTTGAAAAATATGTGCAAAATGTGTGTCCCAAACACCTTGGACATCCAGAGCAATTCTCACTTTAAATTCAACAAAAAATAAAAAGTAAATAATGCACGAGAACTTTGGGGGGAGTTGGCAGTTAATAAAACTAAGTTGTGGAAATATGATGAGAAGTTTGCACAAAGTGGCGTAAGTAAGACACTTAAAGGTGTGGTTCACTCATTCAGTCAAAGCATCTGCAGTGGTCTCTAGTAGGAATGAATGCCTTGTAAATGGTTCTGGGGGGCTATACCGGTGCATCTGTTCTAGGAACTAGCTGAGACGCACATCACAGCTGAGCTTCAGACGGCAGTTTTTGGAGCCTTGTTTCCTGATATTTGGACATCTCACCTCGTATTGGATAACACAAGCCTGGAGGAGTTCTGCCATGTGGAGAAGTTGCTAATGCTAACAGATAGCTTATACTGCCGTTTCCTGGATGCTAAACCAACAACAGCCATCCCCATTGTGAGTCAAGATGGGTGTGTTACATAACAGTGGGACGTAGATCTGTCAGGCTTTTCAAACCCTAGAGTTTCACCATTTATTTTCTATCAGAAGCGAATGCAGCAGACAGGTGTAGAAGACTGTTTCAGCCTGCATGAAAAACTCAACGCGACAGATTATAATCAGAAATAAAAATAAAGTTAAACAAGAGGCCTTCGCAGCGCTTTCGCTGCTCGGGCCTAAAAAGATAGAAACGTTTTTTTTTAGTGAACCACACCTTTAAAGACCAAGCATGTTGGTTTGGTGGTCTTTGGTATGATCCAACCCCAATCTCCCAGTCTCAGGACAGACATTCATAACACTAAATGAGCTGGTTGCTACTTCCTCGCTTGGCTAACACCTGACCTTTATCTTAATATGAGCTGAGAATAAAGTGTTTTTGCTGTTCTGTCAATTCAGCTCCCAGTGTACTTACAATATTAACCTTTCAGGTGTCTGCTGTTTGATAGATGTAGTCTTCGTTTGATCACATTCCATGAAACATGGTTGAGAGCTTTGCTGCACAAATTAACTTTGTGGGCCTCATTTAAGTGTCATCATCTGTGGATTTATTGCCATAATGAGGTCAGCGTGCAGAGTCGGGTAATGCAGTGAGCTTCCAGCGTGCTGTGACAGTGACATACTGGATTGCCCTTTACTGTTCTTCAGATGCATTGCGTTCCAGTGATGGACTGGTGATGCATGATTAAAAGGAAATCATCTGAAAGTTGTTTTAATAGATTTGCAGTAGTGCTACAGTTCTTCGTCTTGTAAAGGCAGGAAATGATCCTGGAGTGTAAATCAAGCAGATAAAAAATAATTTTCAAAAACACCCAAGACGCCAGTTTAATTTAAAATAGCATCTGATTAGTAGCTCCATAATATTTACCCAAATTCTCATTGTTTATTTGTGTTTGTTTATTCAAAAGCAATTACCACACACCCACAGTTTTGTTTATTTATCTTCAGGTTAACAAGGTTTCATTGAGACGATCTGTTTTGCTTTTGCCGGTTTTATTGATCTGATTTTCAGATCAAACACACAGTAGAAGAGAGTAACTAACTGCTTTGGGCATTTGTTGTTTTTAGAGGTAAATTGTAAAGTATTACATTTACAGTAATCCCTCGCTACTTCGCGGTTCGTTCCTCGCGGATTCGCTGCTTCGCGGATTTTTTCTTTGGAGCATTTTTCAGGGGGAATTCGCAGATTCGCGGTATTTTTCACTGATTCGCGGTATTTTTCTATGCGAAATATCAAGAAATTCTTGTTTTTTTTAGTTTTATTACAAAAAGTGCATTTTATGATGAAATTGATGAAAAAAAAACAAGTAAAAAATTTTTTTTCTTGAGTTTTACCCACAAAAAAAGAATGTGATCATACGATAATTCAATATAGTACTGTATGTCAGATAGGGCGGCTGGATTCGGGAGTTGAGCTTGTAGGGAGCGCGTGGTTTCACAGACGCGGAAGTGAGAGCGTCGGTGAAACGCCGGCTGATCTAGGAAACCCCCGAGCGTTCGAGCGTCAACGAAGTGACACGGAAATGCCGGGCTTTCCAGAAGTAAGTAAGATAACTTACTATGAGCTGATAGTTCGTTGGATTGATCGGTAGGTTGGAAACTCTGATCATGAATCTGAAGAAACGATGACTGAGTGGTGAGCTGGAAAGGCGACTTCCGTTTATAGCCGCGGTTTGTGACGTAGGTGCGACGTGGAGGGAATCCCCGCGAGGGGCATGCTGGGAGTCCCTACTTCGCGGATTTTCACCTATCGCGGCCAGGTCTGGAACGCATCTACCACGATAAACGAGGGATTACTGTACAAACTAACCGCCTCATTTAGTTGCACTTGGTTCCTCATGGTGTGAAATTTCAGTTACTTTTTTCACATTTTTTTACATTGTTGAGCCTAAATGTTAAAACACAAAACCAAACATTATGTTTAGAAGGAAATGTAGATGGATGCTTGATTCTGCTACATGTGATGCAGGTTTTAATAAAGCTTGGAAAATGAATTATTGCCTACTCATGACACTTTCTGAAACAACTGCCGACCATAACAATCTGTTTTCGTTAGTGCGCCGGTTGCTGCAACCGTAGGCTGCACAAAACACGAACATGGTTGCCCATCATGCATTGACTCCATTTGGCTTTGGAGAGTGATTAATCCATCCAATATGGTGCCAATGCTGTTGCTCTCTCCAGCTCCCATTGGTGCCTCTACGTATAGGGAGCCTAAAGCCTGGGTCACACGGGAGGTGGAGGCAGACGCAACACACCATCATATAAAATAGAAGTCATTATAGTTAATAAGATTGGGCACACGGGGAGCGCCGCGCCGTGTCCCAGATGCACCACGCTGAGGCACTGAAGATAGGCGCCAGTCCTATCTCAATCGCTGCAGCTGTTAACAACATTGTGGAGTAATTTACAACAGACATTACGAAGCGGAACGGCTTTACGGCACAAACTCAGCTGCAGGTTAGATAACTTTAAAGTACTATTGGTCTTAAAATATTCAAAAAATAGCGTGCTTACCCATTTTTAATGAATTTCAGTCTCACAAAACACGACGGCAAGTCTGATCACGTATAAACAATAGAGTCTTGTGTGATGTTGTGACTATCGCGCAACTTTCAAGAAGCGCTAAGCAGCGCGGCGCGTCCTGTGTGACCACTATACTTCTCGAAATCTCGGCGCAACGTAGCGTGGCATGTCCCCCTCCGGTGTGCCCCAGACTTAAGTCTCCTCCCTTTCCCGTCGGCTCATGAGTCCCTGGAAGAACAAAAAAATGAATTCAAGTCAACGGGACTAAATCTATCAAATCAAAGATACTTCATTAATCCCAGAGGGAAATTAGAGTTTCAGTACACACAATTCAGAGATCAGACATACATGGGCAAGACACGTGACAAGAATTGGTGACTGTGGTCATTCGCAACCCTGAGTCGCGCTACCTTAATAGAGATAAGAGGGGTTTACATGAGGATTGGTTCAGGTGGAGGGAAAAAAAGGCACTTCAGAGTTTCCCTCCCACTAGGAGGGCAGCTTTGCTCTGCAAAAAAACACCTCAAACATATATGCATCAGACTTCAGACAACACACCATAAGTGTCCACTAGGTGGGGTGGTGGGTTGGGACTATCCCTACTTCAGTTCCTGCAGCCACGATAAGCAGCGCATGTCACCTCAGTGTGGATAGGGGGATATGTATGTATGTTATATATGCATATTTAACTTTATAGATCTAACTTAGATTCTGAATAATTATCTGTGACATAATCTTTCTAAGTTGACTGAATGCAAGCATTATTTTGGATTCAGCTGACAGATCACCGCCATCCCTGATGGTCAATCAATGAAAAATTCAAACTTTAAGATGAATGTTAATGAAACAAATGAGTAAAACAACACAACTGTGCTCATATATTAGTGTGATGGGACTGGATTCAAGGTCTTCCTGAAGTCTCTCGTCATTACTCAGTTCATCTCAGACCATTGTGGGTGGTCGGAAGATTAAAATGGCCTTTCTAATTGCAACATATTACACTAACTAGTGGTTTCATTTATTACTCATCATTTTAATGTGATCCCCCCTAATCTGTAGTCACCCACACTGAGTCAGAGCGCAGCAGGCAGCAGGCTGAAAGCAAAGAAGCTTTCAAATTGAGCAGGAGGAAGCATCAAGTCTGGGAGGTAGCGAGACAAACTCCTGTTGTGGCAGCTGGATTTTTCTCAAACCCCTGCAGCCTGGACACGAAAATGAAGCTTAAAATTTTCAGCTACATAACAAAATTTCTACTTTTTCTCCTCAACAAAAGTCTAGATATTAAAGAAAAACAGGCATCTTTGTCTTTAGCTGTGCTGCCATCAGCTGAGCACAAAAAAATAGTTTTTTTTACATCAGCACCCGAAGTTTTTAGTTGCTTTTATGCAAATGAACAAGTAAAAGAATCTAAATCAAACTGAGAAGCTGGCATTGCACTTTGCCGCCTCCCCCTAGTGAGGAAAATCAGCTGAGCTGATACTCCAAACTTCTGCATTCTGTGCCTCAAAAAGCAAATATTGTGATGATGTGAAATCCTCTTAGATGCATCCTGAACTCACAACCATATAAAGCTGAATTATCTATGTACGGAGTCACTTAAGTGCCACAAAAGATGGATTAAAAGGAGAGAAAATAGGATTAAATATGTGATTAGCGCCCCCTAGCAGCCAACCTTTTTTATCTTTTAGTTTAAATAATAAAAAATCTGCGTAGCAGCTGGAAAAAAGCTGAAAAACCCTCAATAGCGAAATGACTAAAATTTGCCTACATATTTAGAAAAATGATCAATAATCAAGGTGGTTGAAAAAGATGTGAAAAAAACTGAACAAGGGCTGTTTAGGTACATACATACTTTTCAGCTCTTGAGTCCTCATCGTCGTCTTCCTCCGTTATCCGGGTCCGGGTCGCAGGAGAAGCATCTAGGGAGCTCCAGACCGTCCTCTCCCCGGCCACCTCCACCAGTTCCTCCGACAGGACCCCAAGGCGTTTCCGGACCAGATTGGAGATGTAACCTCTCCAACGTGTCCTGGGTCGACCCGGGGGCCTCCTGCCGGCAGGACATGCCCGAAACACCTCCCCAGGGAGGCGTCCAGGAGGCATCCTGACCAGATGCCCAAACCACCTCAACTGACTCCTTTCGATCCGAAGGAGCAGCGGTTCTACTCCGAGTCCCTCCCGAATGTCCGAGCTCGTCACCCCATCTCTAAGGCTGAGCCCGGCCACCCTACGGAGGAAACTCATTTCGGCCGCTTGTATCTGCGACCTCTTTCTTTCGGTCATTACCCAAAGCTCATGACCATAGGTGAGGATCGGGACGTAGATCGACCGGTAGCTCTTGAGTGCAAACATAAATAAAAATCTATAAAAATTTCATAACATACATTTATACAAAATGTATACAAATTTCCACATATTTTAGCAGAAAATTCCACTAATTAACGGATCTATTCATTATGTTATTATTATTAGTAGGTGTAGTAGAAGTGGGAGTAATAGAAGGAGTAGGAGTAGGAGTAATAGAAGTAGTAGGAGTAGTAGAGGTAGGAGTAGTAGGAGTAGGAGTAATAGAAGTAGTAGAAGTAGAAGTAGGAGTAGTAGTATTCCAATAAAATGTGAAAAAAAAATTGTGAATAAAAAATAGGTTTTCAGGTATTTTAAAAATCACTTGACATCTGTGAGATTTTTTTTTATGTTTCTAATTTTAGTTGTAATTATTTTCCTATTTAAAGACATACTATGTAACTTTTCGTATTTCTAAATTGTTTTCTTGAGCCAGTGTGTGCTAAAATGAAAGATTACAAGGTTAATGAAATGTCCCTCAGACCTCACTACCCCCTGTGGCCAGATCATTCCACTTCCACCTCCTTTTGGGAGTGTGCTTCCAGCATGATTCCTACATGATTCCTGCATGTTTTAGATCATGAACACAGCTGGTTGGTTTAATTTAGTGATGAATCACTCCTGTAGACACTAAGGAATGCTGTAGAGATATTTCAGCTACTAGATTAAGGTGTTAAAAAGACGAACGTACAGGAAGGAGATGAGTTTCACTTTTGGTTCTACTAAATGAACACTAGGGGGTGCTAACATGAAGCCAAAACTGCCTAGTGTGCCATTAGCTTATTTCTTCCTTCTAGCTTTATTTTGTGTTTCCAGCCTCTGAGGTTTTGACCAACCAGGCCTGTGAGCCCAGAGAGGTTGAACTATTTTAGTTTAACTGTATCAAAAAATGTGTAAACTTCACTTACATTACATTTTAAAGCTTAAGGTTTGCACTGCTTGTTGAAAATGTACAACAGCAGCGTGGGTCTACGCTGGTAGAAATATAACCTAACCTCAGATTTCTAGATTTTACGGGATTGCATTTTTAAATCTATATTTAACTAAATCATTAGGGGCATTTTTGTCCGTTTGGTCAGTGTTTCCCTATTAGTCTGGACGCCTTTTTAACAATTCAGTTCTGTTCAATTCAAATTTATTTATAAAGCGCCAAATCACGACAAGAGTCGTCGCAAGGCAGTTCACACAGTAAACATTACAATTCAGGTCAGTTCATTAAGCCAATCAGAAAAAAGTTTCCTATATAAGGAACCCAGCAAATTGCATCAAGTCACTGACTCGTGTCAGAGTCTTTACAGCAATCCTCATACTAAGCAAGCATTTAGCGACAGAGGAGAGGAAAAGTGTTTATGCATACAGTCACATTTTTGCAAAAAATCTCAAATTTTGAAATTCAAATAAAAATTTTGAAGATAGGCAAATGGAACACTGAAAAAAAACACCATACTCTTTACAAGTGGACATTTTATGTCTTAAGGAGCTGAGGATTAACTTTAATACTTTGTTTTATTAATGTAATTTTTTATGGAGGCTGATCCTCACATCTTCTTTGTCATCCGTGTTGTTTTAAAGGAATCAGACAGGGGACAATGCAACATGCATGGCAACTCCACAAACGTGTCAGCCCCTTGTTATTTTTTCCTGGTCTGATGCACATCAGATGAGTGAATATCCCAGAGATGACTTTATTCTAATAATTCATACTGGATCAACGGGTTTGGGGCGGAAACCTTCCAATAGAATCTTCTTCAGAAGTAATGAATTTTTCATGATGCATCTTGGAAGAATTGACTGTCCTTGTTAACTTTTAATATTCTGAAGTCATAATACCTCATAAGGGATTGTGATTTAAATGGATTTTCTCCCAAAATAAGCTATTAAACAATTACTCAGATAAATGAATGTGACTTTCCTGCTTAAACCCTAATGCTGTGAAAAGTTCTGTCAACAGTCATTGCAAGATAAATGTGTTTGTCTCACAGTGGCTGGCTTCATCGCCCACAAGATTTACTATGAAGGTGGGTGGCTGTGTGAGATGGATGTGGTTTTTTGACAAATTTGAGAGAAAAGGGGCCAAGAAGGTGTGTGTGTGCGTGTGTGCGCGTATGTGTGTGTGAGTGCGTGTCTGCGTGTGTTGCTAAAGCTACATCCTTGGACCTTAGCTCTGAAATATAAACATTATCAGTGGTTCTAGCCTTGCTGCCAAATCGCCTGTGCATCACACACTGTGTGAGTGTTGAGGTGCACGTGTGTTCGACAGGTCCTCCATCTGTGAGCCAACCGAGCTCTACCAACAAGCCACTCACCACTTTCACTCCAAGCATTCTCCCTCAGTTGCCTCCTCTCTCTCCATCTCTGCGAGTCCCATTTTTCCTCATTAGACATCTGTCTATCCACCATCCTCCAGCTCCCTCGTCTGTCTGTCAGCTGCTTTCTAATGCGGCGTTGTTTGCCTCCTCGCTTTCTCCCCCTTTTCTGTCTCTCAACACATTTTCTGTATCAGACATCTCCTGTCCCTCCTGTTTTTTTTTACATGACCTGCACCTTTCTCAGTCCGACCGAGTTTCCACGTCTCTCTCCGTTTGTGTTCCTCTCCTTTTGTTGCCTCAGTTCATTTGATATTAAAGCCACAAATCGCACACATGCACACACACTCTGATGCTGACATCACTTAGAAAGACGGTTATTAGATTAACGAGGAAACTTCCAAAAGTGGCCTGCTTAAGATTTAAGCTAATGTTTCCCAGTGTTGGGGATGAGACCCACATTTGGGGTCCGGAGATTATCGGACAAATGAAACAAAATAATTATTCAAAATCTAATATTTTAGCATGATTGATTTCTGATTCAAAACCAGCAGCCTCAAAGGAAGATAAGTAATGCTTTGTGAGTTGAAGATGTGTTTCCATGATGCCCTTGTTTATCTGATTGTTGGTTAGGGAGTTTAACCAGTGGGGTCACAAGTGTTTGTCATTGTGATTTTGTGCGTCAAATGTTAGGAAAAAAAATAAACACTGATCAGAACTAAGAACACGTTTTGATAGTTTGGTGGAATCTGTGTAAAAAGTGTTAAGAAGGCAAATGTCAAACAGAAATGTTAAAACAGCAGTCTGTGGCTCATTAGGGTCACCATGGTGAACATGTCTCATCTCCTTTTACAGCACTTCCAAATAGCCTGGAAAACTGGAACACTGTGGAAATTGAAACTGGAAAACATTACATGGTTAAAGGTGCATTATGTAAGAATGAAGGAGAGAGGATGAATAACCGTCGGTGGAATAGCTCTGTTATCACGTTACAGGAGAATGACACTGTGAGGGATTTATCTCCTCACTAATAGTTATGTCTCTTTTTCTGTTTAATCCTGTATTTCTGTGTGTGTTTTAGGTCAAATAAGCTTTGTAATCTATAAATTACTTTAAGTTAAGTTGATTTGTTGGTGATCATCACTCCTTTTCCTTCTGAGGTCATTTGTTTAAGTGTTGCCATGGAAGCGCGCCCATAGGCAGCCATGATCAGTTCCTGGTGTGCTTAATCAGCTCTACTGAGGGAGAAACTAACTGACTGAAGAGAGGGTGGGGGGAGAGGAGGTTATCTTGTGTTTGTTTAAGCGTAGCTGTTGTTGTTTTGTTTGTTTGAGTTAAGGTAGGAGGTAAATATGTAAATAGATTGCTTGAAATGTTTTGTTGAGATGTACTTTACTGATTGTAAGATTTCAAGCTAATTGTTTCCCCTGCCCATGTCATAATGGTTGGTTCTAAGGTAGCTTTAAAAGGGCCAGATGGATTTGGCACGGTTGTTGGTCGGTTGATTGCTTGTTAAGGGAATCCATGCCCCAATGTCATGGATTGTTTGCATTCAACAACAAAAACGATAAAAAGTCAGAGCTCTGCAACATCCTGGACTCTTGCTTTTTCTTCTGTTAACAAACATCTGGTAACATCCTGAGTGAGTGACAAGGCAGAGGCTCTGTCTGAGCCAAAACCTTACAGACACCCTGTGGTCAAATTTGCTAATGCAGTCTGTTTCTGTAAGTAAAATCCCGCTTTGTCACTGCCGTTCCGTGGGTTTCATGGCTGCTGCCAGTTACAGATCAGCACCAGAAGGTTCTAGCTGACAAGTGAAGATGAGTCATACACATTAACTCATTCGCTGCCAGCATTTCTCACCGTTTTTACTGTTTTTTTTAAGAGTCACAGAACGTTGCGCGCTAGCATGATGTCAATGCCAAAACAAAGAGAAGACTCACCTCTTACATCAGGAAGAAGCCGTGTGTTTCGAGCGTTATCCATTCTTTCATAATTCGTTGTCGAATTGTGATCGGCAGACGCTTTTCCGGTTCGCGCCTCACTTTTTTTACAGGAACGGCCCAAAACGATTTCCTAACACATGGATGTGTTGCTTCCTGATCATGTGATCTGTGACGTATGCGGATGAAGATCGGCTTCAGGGCTGAGATGTTTGTTCTCTCAGCGCGGGGGCTCGTTCCGATTTTCAAACAGTAAAAAAATGCAAAAACTAAAGTCGTCATTGGCAGTGAACGGTTGGATCTAAAATGACGACTTTAGTCGTCAATGGCAGTGAATGAGTTAAGTTGATAAGTAGAGAAATACATTGTTATATCTGGCGTTGTGGTAGGGAGCACTTACTACGATTATTACGGTAACATTTGGTTTCGGAGTCTCTGGGTCACCATGGCACTGCACACTCTCTAGGATTAGGAATAATTGAGCGTGAGCAATTTCAACACGATCGAGACACTAGACTGTTTTGTGATTATTCCACTATAGAATTCGGACATATTGCCCCTTTAAATAAATGAATTAGGAGGCATGATCTGCAGATTTGGTCTGCATAACTGTGTTTCTACAGTGTTTTATGAAGGGCATATGAGAAATCAAAGTATCCTTCCCGTCTAGTTTTATAGAGAAGAATCTGAGTTCATACATAATGTGTGTGAATGAATTTTGCGTTCTTCTTTTCACTCTGAGAGGATTTGAGTCACAGCAGTGAAACACGCTGAACCACAGAACAAAAACACCCACATTTTGTTGTGAGACGTTTGTGCGAGCAAGAGGAATGTGCCCAAAAAATGTCGCTACGCTTAGACAGCTTACACGTTAGTGTGTGACATCATCTATATGTTGAACCTTCCAGAAGGACATTTCTAAGAAAAATCAAACTGTGATTGTGCAGAAACAATAAAAGAAAGTCAAACGTCAGTTCACACCAAGTCTGATTTTCTGTGACTTGGTTAATCCTCAAATTATATTTCTGCTGTGAAGTCTGCCAGGGCTGCAGGTGATTTCTTACCTTTTTATTCAAAAACATTGCGTCCAGTGGATTGCACGTCCTCACATTGGCACCAAATAAACAGATTTATGTTGCCTTAAGTAATTTGAGCACAAACACACTCACACACTTGCATAGTCGGGACTTTCTGCTGTCTGTTTCAGTCTATCATGAACAATGGGATGTCACAGATGAGCACGGTGACATAATTCAAGAAGTTTACATGAAAGTTTCAGTAAGTTTCTGTCTCCACTATGTAGACATGAATGCATTAGAAGCTGTGCATCTGCGCAAACACGTGACTCAGCAACATTTTGTTGGATTAGGAAAAGAATTAAGGTCCCTTTAGTTTAGATAATTTAATTTAGAATTAAAGTCATTTTCAAGCAAATTACATTTCTCAATATACAATGCTGTTTAAAGCAAATAAAACATTTAATTGTGATCAAATGTAGGGAATTTACCACAGTTTCACCACAGAGTTTAGAGCAAAATGCATTCTGGGCCAATGTCGACACAAAACAGCCACTAGAGAATCGTCTTCAATACCATTACGACTTTTAAAGGCCACCTGGATAGGTATTGGATAAATGTCACCAATAGTGTCACATTTGATTTCAGTTCCCAAACCAATGAGAGAAGTAAAAAAAATCTTTAGTTTTCCCAAATAACAGAGTTTAAAAACAAGTCACAGTTCTCCCTCCGTCTTATAGTGACTAGGAGGCAGCAAGAGAGCGTTCTGTTGCTCCAACCATAAGCACATTCATAACCACTGGACTGATAAAAGAATATTACCTACTTATTAAGTTATTAAAGTTCTATAGTCAATAAAACATGTTTGTTAAGTTATTTACACAAAAGCCCTCTCACTTAAAGTTTTCTCAGCAGATTTAATTCTTTTTATTTTCAGTACCTTCCAGAATGTGCCGTTTCAGGGCTCTATCACTTTAAGAATAGCTGGAGATGGCCACGCCCACCCATTTCTCACTCAGGCTGCTAAAAGCTGAGAAGCTCTGATATCTGGGAGGGGCTCGGCTCGGAGCAAAGCTGCTGCCCCTCCCCTCTCTAACTCGCACAGGAGAGGTGGTTTTGTTCTAATTTACCCTTCTGTGACATCACAAACTGGGACCTTTTTAAACAAGATGTTGTAGCACATAATTCCTAAAACCACTTACAGGAGATGGATGGATGAATTTTCTTTTTCAAGTTTGTAGTTTATATCAAGGTATTAGAGACCCACATGGTTGTACAAATGTAAGTTTTATATAATAAGTCCCTTTAAATGAATTAAGAGACACTTTTGTTCTTGATAAATGTGGCTGTTTTTTTTATCACTGATATTCAATTAAACCAACTGGACATAACTGTGTCATACCAGTCACCTTTAAATGACCAGTGGTAGCCAATTTTGGTTACAATGCATCGACATGTAAATTAAAGGCAAAGTTTCTTTGTTTATGTTTTTTTTTTGGGGGGGGGGTTGGTCATTGGCGTTTCTAAATATTTTCTTTTAATCTAAAATAAATTCTGTATTCATTGAAAGAAGGCACCTGCATAACAACATCATAGACCTCCCTTTGCCAACCTTGCCCTGATCATCGTCCTTACAATAAAAGGTCTACACTAGTGCTTGTGTTCAAAATGAAGCCAAAACAAGTGGTGTTTATCCTTCTTTTGTCGCATTTTGTGTCCTTTCGACATTAGTAATGTTCATGATTGCAAGGTAAACAACAAAGGACTACTAGTGGGTGCACTTTGGGTTTTGATAAACAAATCACATTCATGGAGCCGTTTTATTCTAATATTATGGAAGCATTACTTGTTTATTCTAACATTTTCACAGCCTCATGCCAGAAATATCCGGTCTGCTCTGTTAAAATCAGCCGGTTGGTCAAGAAGAGCAAGATGACCGCGCGTTCAATGTTTGCGATGTGCCAAACTAGCCAACACACAAACATTATGCAAATTTTCTTCATGATAATATTGTTAAGTAAAGGGAGGAAATGGGCAGCTCCAGGCAGCTCCGGATAAATGGTTTCTGCAGGAATGACTAATTCCCTTTTGTCTGAACTTTGTAACGTTGTGGAGAGTTGTGCACACAAAAAGCTACACGACGACCTAAGGGAAAGGGAAGAAACAAAAATAATGATATAACTTCCTTTTTAAATTAGAAAATATTAAAGTTAGTAATGCCTAGACGCGTACCTGGTTGGAAAATGGAAAATTAAGTCTCAAATAGGTCATTCCAGAAGATTACAATAGGTATTTCCATATTTATGAGGTTATTTGATTTATTATAGCTCTAAATGCATTTTGATTAATTTTCTAAGGGTGTAAGAAAGAAAAGTATTGTACATTTCAATGTGAAGCTCTTCAAAGCAATACAAAGATAGCCCAGTATCAGGTAAGTGGAGGGGTTTTGTCTGTTCAATAATGTGAATAAATGTTAGCATTAAATTTGAATGACCACCTTTATAAAACAGACAGAAGGCAGATATACGGGTGCTGAGTTTTCTGGTTCCACGCACGCTTTTAGATAATACGTTCTCAATAAAAATCCACCACAGAATGGTATGCATTATTAACTCCACCACTCATATTCTAAGTAAAAAAACAAAAAAAGATAAAGGCGTATAGAGATTGAGGAGGTATGTGACCAGCAGCTATCTCCATCCTTCATCTGTTTTTTATTTTTTTTGGTGATCTGAGTTTTGATCCCACAGGACCTCCACCAGTATTCCATCATCGCCACCTCATCCTACTTTTGAGGTTTTAAGTGCTGCAACAGGGTGGGGATTTAAATCTTCCCTGCTGCTTTCTATAATTTAAAGGCAACAGCTGCCATTTGGATTGTTGCAGGAATCAACTCCTCGAGGATGGGGTGGAAAGAAAAAGAGCTGCAGCTTTACTCTGGAGTAGTAGATAATTCCGGCTGTTTGAAACAGACACAGGTGCCTGTTTGCCCTCGCTCACCCACGATTCACTGAAGCATTGTTTTGACAAGGGATGTGGCCATTAAAGACACCTCAGATTGATTGGACTGCCAGGGAGACAGCAGTGTGTGATGAATCTTTAGAAATGCCAGACGGGAGGGCTGTGCAACAAGATATAGGAGCTATCAGTCAAGACGGGTTCAAACGGGATAATATGGATACTTTATTATTATTACATGTGCAACCAAAGATCAAGCAGTTAGCGTAGTGTGCATGAGTGGTGTTTAAAAAGCACGTTTGAGGGAATGTTGGATTATTTAATATTCCCCCATACAAATTATGCCTGAAAAAAATGTTAGTGCAGATTTTTGCAGATTTTCACTGCTTTTTTTTGTGATCAGATGCAAAACTTACAAATTGTGGCACAGCAACCTGTTGTGTCTACCACTAGGGGGCAGTGTGGGAGAGGAAAGCATCGGTAGGAGAGAAGAAGAAGGGAATGAAAGAGTTGAGATGGATGCCTGATTGTGCTGCATGTGACGCAGGTTCAAACAAAGCTTGGAAAAGAAATTCCTGCCTACTGGTGTTACTTCTGGATGAGGGACAGTATGGGACATGTTTACAGTGAAAATTCAAACTTTCACGATCAAACAAAAATACTAATGAAATCAGTGAATTTGTTTTAACAGCCCACCTAATAAAGATACTATACTTTATGCCAACAGTAAAGCTGATTACAAGATTTGATGGAGTACAAAACACACAAATATCAGGCTGAAGTGATCACATCGCAAATGAGAAATTAAACAAAAGTTTTTTATCTACTAAAAGAAAGGCTAAGTATTTCTATCATGATCGCCTTCTGTTCATTTAAAATTCACATTCATTCATCCGTAAAATGGAATCTTTGGACTTAAAGCAACTCTAAATAAGTTTCCCAACTTCTCTCTCCTACTGGTTGAAAGTGGAATTGCTGTTGTAAACAACCCTCCCACAACCTAACAAGGTAGCATTAACAAGCTAATGCTATCATGAGCCAAATTATGCTAACTAAGCCCAAAGTAAATATCCACACAACCGGAGCAGAGGCAGTGACTGATGCAGCACGAGCCGTTTTCAGCTCTGTCTTGTCAAATGCACCACGTACGTTACGAAAAAAATCGACTTTAAAACATTAAACCGAAAAAGAGGCGAGCTGAAGAAAACCTAGGGAGCACTGAAGAAACGTGAGCAACAGTGAAGCAAGCACAGAGAGATCTGTTAATGTCTGTGACTACGTTTACATGCAGCCAATATCCGGGTTATGATCGGGTTAAGGTCGGTATTCGGGTTTCTGAGTTGATAACCCGTTTACAAGCATAAATAGAAAGAGTTACCCCTAACTTGCATAACCCGATTTAAATACGGACGTTGGGGTAGCGTCAGGACGTATGGACTACATCAAGACGCAATATGCGTCGTTTCCGGTTCTTCTTGTTCCGGTATCCGTAACTTTTCGGTTACCTTCTTGTATATTTCGCTGTCTCTGTACTTTCGACCGTCAACAAAAGACATAATGTTCATACTTTTCACCAGACCGATGAAGACAGAGGTTTCCTCGTCACTCCAAAAGTGTGGTGCTGTGCCGCGACTCGCCATGTTGCTCCCAACGTGTTGTTTACTTCTGGTGTTCTGGCGCATACAAGACGTCTCGCTACTCAAAAGACCAAGATTCCTTGCAAACAGATCATGCGCAGAACACACACTTTGATGGGGATATCCCGACATTCATTTACATGACCAAACATTCGGGTTAGAAAAGGGTTACCCCAGGTGTAGTAACTGGGTTTTTAAAAACCCGGTTATGAGCATATCCGGGTTTTTGGCGGTGTTTATATGGCCGTGCGGAACCGGGTTATTGTGAATATTTGGGTTTTAAAAGGGTTACTGGCGGCATGTAAACGCACTGTGTGTGTGTGCGTGGATGCATGGGCCGGACTGAGCTCCCGGCTGCAGAGTTTTGTGTGTAGGGAGGGGCGGGCGCTCTATGTGACTGGCCAATCACAGAGCGTGAAGACAGTCTGTTACCCAATGAGGATTTTCCTTCAGCACAATTACAGATATTTACGAGTTTTACTCCTTTTGCGCTCGTATTCGTCAAAAATGCTTTATTCTTACTGGATACTCGTCTGAAATGAGTATCTGGCTCATCCCTAGTAGCAACAAAGCCAGGTCACCCTCAGTCAGCGATTTCATAGCCTCCTTTAGCTCCCTCCAACTAGCGTAGGCCGTGTCGATGTTCACTCTGGTGTTAGCTCTTTGCCTCACCTCTGAACACACTACTCTCTTTTACTTCAAGGCTCCGCCATGATGCCAACACAGAAACATCTTCTTTATTTTTTTTCTTGTTCTTTTTATTGATTGTCAGCAAACTAAAAAGCAACCGCTAGCCTTAATATTAGATGCTGGTAGAGTAAACATCTTCTGCAGGTAAAGAGCCCTCCCTAGTGCACATTCTGGAACCACAAAACTATGAATTGTAGTTCCTGGTCAGCCGAGGGCTACAGAGTGCTGACCACTGTGAAGCTGCTAAAGGTTTTGACTCAAGAACCACTGAAGCCAGTTTGAGAGCAATAGCTTACCCCCAAATTCCACTACCTCCGCTCCGCTCCGACACGAACGCCGGAGCAAAATCGGTCCCGTTGTAGTCAATTAGAGCAATTCCACTACTGCGGCCGTGCTCCGGCAGTGCGCCGACCTCTGTTCCGGCAAAAATAGAATCGATCCTATTTTCGCCGGACGCCGGAGCACCTCCGCAGTAAATGGACAGAAATCACAACCGCCCAACAGGAAAAGGAGCAAGCACAACTTCCGTTTTTCACAATAAATCGATAAACAAAAGGCGTTTTTTGTTTCATATGAACAGGTTTAACAACTTTTAACAACTATCAATGGCGGCTGAAGTTTAAATGCACAAAAGTAAGCCATAAATACAGTTTCCACTATCAAAGTAGTCACACTTTGTTGATCCAAACACTGCTGATCTCTCAACACAAATGATGGGCAGATAAAACAGTTCATGTTGATGCTTCTCCCACACAACGGGTGTTTGGATCTAACTTCCGCGTTTATTGCTCGGACTGTATCGCAAGATCTCGAAAATCCCGCGCATGCTTGTTTGCCCACCTCAGGTGTCCGCACCGGAGCGGAGCCGTTGTAGAGCGGGTACCAAGAAAAATTTAGTTCGGAAGCGAGCGGCTGCGGAAGGCGGGGGCGGAGCGGAGCGGAGGTAGTGGAATTTGGGGGTTAGAGCGAGGTATTCAGTTCCGGTCTGGAATCCACCTTCTGGGTCAGAGCCTGAATCTCAGCCAAAGTTCTGAGCTTACGACTCATCTCGACAATTAAATGAGTTTGTGCATTCACAGTGCGATGCATTCCATCCCTGAGCTCCGGGATTGAGCCAATATTCCTCGAAA
Organism: Nothobranchius furzeri; assembly: GCF_043380555.1. Taxonomy (NCBI): domain Eukaryota; kingdom Metazoa; phylum Chordata; class Actinopteri; order Cyprinodontiformes; family Nothobranchiidae; genus Nothobranchius; species Nothobranchius furzeri. The sequence goes on along the minus strand of NC_091759.1, from coordinate 2,339,142 downwards.
GCTCGTTAATTTTCCGGTAAGCCAGGTAACCGCTCTGGCCAAACAGCAGGAATCCCGACACCAAAACCACGAATATCCAGACATCTTCAAAATCCTCTACACAGTTGAGAGAGACGTATCAGGTTCCACTGTTTCCAGTGTGTTTTAGCTGTTTGGAGGCTACAGAAGCACGTTTGTAAACAGAAACGTGAAGTCGCCATCTTAAACAGAGCAATAGCCTTTTTGTGTGATATGCTTGTCAGCCATTAGATGGTGCCATCGGATAAGAGAAATACTGCAGATGGATAACTAGGAAACATCTTAACTTATTACTGCCACCTAGTTGCCATGCTATCAGGATGTCACTACTTGGTGCTGGTGGAGGGGGAAAAAAAAGTTTGAAGTCTATTCAACATTTCTTTACAAATGCAGCCACTACAACTATTCTACTGTACTATATATGTGATTTAATTATTTATATGTCAGTTTTAATTGAACAGCCTAGTCAGACATTTGTACAGTGTAAATGTTTGCCTCATCAATGTTTTTTGAAGCATAAATAAAAGGCGAGCTTGATGGTTTGTTTCTGGTAATGAGCCACCTCTGGCTTTAATGCATCCTCCTGTGTCGTTGGATTCTGCGGTGTTCTCTTCAATTTTCTTCTTTTCTCACTTTGTCTGGATCCCATCTGAGTCATATGTCAGCCCTTATTGTGCTTTTTATGGTTTAATATGTGATGTGATTTTATAGGACAGAAAAGATGTCAAGGGGGATTTTTACCATACCGCTGACCTCTGGTTCAAAGGGTCTTTAGTGTGTACGCGTGTGGGTGGATGTTTTAATGTATGGTTACGTGATCTGTGCGATCATCTATCATCTTTTTTTATTAGTGCTTTTCTCCTTCTATCAGTTCTTTGAATACAAATCAGTCGTTTCATTCGTATCTTATTTGTCTTTATTCTGAACAGTTTTGTTAATCCGTCACTCTTTTGTTTTCACCTCTGCCACCTTTTTTTGTCTAAACTTGTGCATTTCCTTGTTGATTTGCTTAGACGGCTGCATCTGATTCAGTCTGTTTGAGAACTTGGTTTGTGCAGTCTCACTTTGAAGTAAATGGTTTGAAGAAGTAAAGTAGATGAAACACGGTGAAAAAACAACTCAAATTTCCATATTATTGATGTCTTTTAGCACAAAGTCTAACTGTAAGATGGCAGAAATCCACTGAGCAAACACACAAATTCAACATTACGCTTTGTTCTAAATTTTATGTCATTTCACCCAAGTAGTTTAGTTTATATTACATTAAGTTTAAATGACATAAACATTGTATGAACTTGCATAAAACATCATCCACAATTTTAGCCTTGATTCAAAATAAAGGCTTTAAAATCTAAGAATCTTTTTCAACCACTTCTTATTTTTGCCAATATTACAGATTCCAAGAGGGTTCAGTTGAAGGCATCTGAACTTCTTTGGTTTTTGGAGGACATTTAGCTTCTCGTCCCAGGAGCTTTGTCAATTGTGACTGGAATATGGGAGGGTCAAGCTTATTAACTCTAGCCGTCTACTGTTGCTTAACAAGCAATGATTCCCACACAATAGAGGCTAACGATTCCAATAAGTCATCAGGGGGTAGGGAGGAGGGGGTATTCATACGTAGTTTCTGCTCATTCAGCAACAATAGACAGCTACAGTTTATAAGCTTGGCCCTCTCATATTCCAGTCTGTATTGACAAAGCTTCCTATATGAGAAACAAACTTTTCACAAAACCAAAGAAGTCCAGTTGTCTTTATTTGAAGCCCTTGGATTACTGGATGACTGAGAACCTTCACAGGCTTAATATAGTAGACTGTACTGGAGTCATCCAGAAAATGCTCTTGTGCTCTTGCTTGAGTGTAGAAGTTTTTTGAAGGAGTGTGTTGGTGGAAAACAATGCGATTTGGAGTCATGCTCATTAATATTCATGATATGAAAATGTATCACCTCTGATTGGCTGACAACAATGCAACTCTTCCACTGCCTCCATCAACAGAAGTCAGAATACTGTAAAACATATTTTCTTGAACGTTGTGTCATCCCTACAAATGGCTCAAGCCCAAAGGTGTGAGGTTGATAATGCTAATGGTTAGCTTTTTCTAGCTGAGACGTTTTCTGGTCTCTCCTGGCTGCAAATTCCAGGGTGGGTTAGGGTTAGAGGTCACGAATGCTAATTTTCTCTGAGACTGACTTTTTCCAACATGCTAATTTTTACGTTCAGCAAGCGTGTGCGACTCAGAGTGACCACTTGTGTGTGTCACAAAGAGCAATTTTTACACGGTCAGCAACAACCAGTCAAAGCTGTTTAGTTACATTTTAAAGATTTTAACATTCGAAGAGATCTTTTCCCATTGAAAACCTCCATCTGATCTTGCATAGGTCTGCATCATCCAAGTCCTGCAGTCCAGCCTTTTTTAATTACATTGAACCAAACATTTGCTTCAAAGCAACCGAGGCAGCATGAAATATGAATCCATGAAATATTCATTTACAGCCCGACGACGGATGTGCTTCGGTTTTCTGGTCAGTAACCCACGTATCAGGTTAAGGAGCCCGTTGCTTCCTTCGGAGCCCGTGTACGTACGTGTGTTTGCTCCGGTGGTAACCTGTGAAGGGCAGCGCCCGCTTAATCACAGCCGGGTGAAATGGAATTTAATTTTCTGCTCATGAATTATTGACCCGTATAATATTGTGTCCGGCCGGCGGTATTGAAAGGCTGCATTTCCCATTTATTCAGTGGAAATCCATTGTGAAAATGAAACCGTTACCTTCATTAAAACTTAATAATACGTGATATTCGTGCAGGTTGTTTGGTGGACGAGGATGTAAATAAATAAACAAATGTAATGGACAGTGATTCACTAAGCAATGCAGTCCTCACTCTGAACATCCAAGACCTCGTTCTCACTGCTAATGAATAATCTGAAAAGCTCATCGAGCGGGATCACCAGATGGTTTAGAGCTCATTAGGTTCTTTGTGTTTACTTTAAGCAGAGCGGATGTTTGAAAAATGCTGCTTTAACCTTTGCTAAGTAGACTTTAGGCAGGTTTTAATTGGTTTACTTCCTCGCTTTGATAATGTACAGTGTGCTTAGGCCAGATGTGCGCCCACGTTCATTTGGTTCCCAGTTCGTGTCGAGTTTCTGACACGTTCTGATGGAGAGACGCTTCTGTAACATCTTAGTACAGGAAAAATGAAAAGAATGCCCCGAAGAGGCGAGTGTCCTGTTCTCTCACCTGTACTTTCTGCGCAGATGATTGCAGGAATTTTTCCGAGGACATGAACATCGTGAAACTCACCAATGATGCTGGGATTATAGATCTAATAGGAGGTCATAAGACAGAGTCCAAGGGGAGTTTTTTCCCTAGAAGATGTGTGATGTATTTCTGCACCATAAGATATCCAGATCAAAGCAAGCTGCCTAGTTATTATCTGGCTCCCCGAAGTTCAATTTACACAGAGTTGCGGGGATTCGGATGTTATTTTTCAAGTGAAAACATTTTTTTCCCTTTTTTGGGGGCATTTTATGTAACAAGCACAGATAGTTGCATTTTGATGAGAAGAGAAAAATGGATATGCTTCCAACACCCACCTCCCATCAAATCAATCGTCAAAAGCTCATCAGTATCCCCGTTTTGGGCCCGGCGGAGGCAGGAATAAATGTCAGTGTAACAAATGGGATCATTTTCATTCTGCAAAGCATCCAGTCTGAAATCTACAGTGTGAACAAGTCAATCCGAGACACTCCTTTTAGGTGAAACACTCAAGAAACTGGTATAATTATGCCGGATGAAGTTTTCGTCTCTTCCTTCTGCGGTTTGAGGCTACTAATGGACTTCCCACTCCATTTCTCTGCCTTCCTCTGCCATTGTTGCTGTTTGATTATTCTTCTATGTAATTTAATATCTTTAATGCATTACTTTTTGGAGCATTGTGAAGATTAAAGGGAAGAAGGCAAATATATCGAACATAAGCCGATGCCTGCATTCTATCACAATCGCTAATGCAGCTTTAAAATCGATTTTTAAAGAAACGCGGCTGAGATTTTTTATTCTTCCAATCTCATTATCCCTCCTAAAAATCTAATACCTTCTTCTCTTTGTGACAGGTTGTGCGTTTACTTTCCTATATTACATGCACGTGTGTGTGTGTGTGTGTGTGTGTGTGTGTGTGTGTGTGTGTGTGTGTGTGTGTGTGTGTGTGTGTGTTTGCGCATCAGTGGTTTCGACTTACATTCCCATATGGTGTGAACATGATGGAATATTATAGAAGTGAATGGAATGGGGTTCGGTGCACAACGACAAACAAAAAAATTATAAGTAGATAAATTGAAGTTGCAACCTCACACACACACTCTCACACACACACACACACACACACACACACACACACACACACACACACACACACACACACATTTTCTTTAAGGGCCCTAATCCCCTCTCAGAATCTGTCAGCCTTGTTGTTACAAATACAATAGGATTATTTGTGTGTCTCTGTGTGTGTGTGTGTGTGTGTGTGTGTGTGTGTGTGTCAAAGTCAGAGACTGACTTGGGGTGTGTGATTGGGTTGTATGCTAGACGTGTTGCTATCATGTGCAGCAGTGTGTTTGAAACAGAGAGCAGGAGAAGAAGTTGTACCAAAGGAGTCCTCCAGCACTGTCTGTTCCTCTACTCTTACGCTCCTTGTGTGTGTGTGTGTGTGTGTGTGTGTGTGTGCGTGTGTGTGTGTCTTTTGTCTGTTCACACACAAGCAGTGTGTGTTAGGAGCAGCCCGTGACCGGCTGAGTTTGGGGTTCTCATAAAGACGATGTCATGATGGAAATTAATGCAATACATCACAAACACGAGCTCACGAACACACAGCGGGTACATATACTAAAGTAAAATACACACTTCTCTTTTTGCTCAGGACCACTCCTGTAAATAATGCTGAAAGCAGGATGAGAGAGCAGGAGAATAAAGGAGGAGGAGACTCGGGAAATGAAGGTTATATTTTCAGAAATCCAGCACGCTACATTTCAAACAGAATCATGGCGACACAATGGCACTTTATGTGGCATCAAAGTGGTATCTGTATAAACTTATGGTCACACAGACTGTAGGAGGAAATAAAGGGTAATGAATATTTGCAGCTCAGGGAAAGGAGGAGTTCAGAAGTCTACAGGTGCTGGCCAGTAAATTAGAATATCATCAAAAGGTTGAAAATATTTCAGTAATTCCATTCAAAACGTGAAACTTGTACATTATATTCATGCAATGCACACAGACCAATGTATTTCCAATGTTCATTACATTTAAATTTGATATTCATAAGTGACAACTAATGAAAACTCCAAATTTGGTATCTCAAAAAATTAGAATATTCTGAAAAGGCTGAATATAGAAGACACCTGCTGCCACTCTAATCAGCTGATTTACTCAAAACACCTGCAAAGGCCTTTAAAAGGTCCCTCAGTCTTGTTTTGAAGGCACCACAATCATGGGGAAGACTTCTGACTTAACAGCTGTCCAAAAGACAATCATTGACACCTTGCACAAGGAGGGCAAGACACAAAAGGTGATTGCTAAAGAAGCTGGCTGTTCGCAGAGCTCTGTGTCCAAGCACATTAACAGACAGGCGAAGGGACGGAAAAAATGTGGTAGAAAAAAGTGTACAAGCTCTAGGGATAACCGCACCCTGCAGAGAATTGTGACGACAAACCCATTCAAAAATGTGGGGGAGATCCACAAAGAGTGGACTGCAGCTGGAGTCAGCGCTTCAAGAACCACCACGAGGAGACTCATGAAAGACATGGGATTCAGGTGTCGCATTCCGTGTGTCAAGCCACTCTTGAACATGAAACAGCGCAAGAAGCGTCTCGCCTGGGCCAAGGACAAAAAGGACTGGACTGATGCTGAGTGGTCCAAAGTTATGTTTTCTGATGAAAGCAAGTTCTGCATTTCCTTTGGAAATCAAGGACCCAGAGTCTGGAGAAAGAGCGGAGAAGCACAGAATCCACGTTGCATGAGGTCCAGTGTAAAGTTTCCACCGTCAGTGATGGTGTGGGGTGCCATGTCATCTGCCGGTGTTGGCCCACTCTGTTTCCTGAGGTCCAGGGTCAATGCAGCCGTCTACCAGGAAGTTTTAGAGCACTTCATGCTTCCTGCTGCTGACCAACTTTATGGGGATGCAGACTTCACCTTTCAACAGGACTTGGCACCTGCACACAGTGCCAAAACCACCAGCACCTGGTTCAAGGACCATGGTATCCCTGTCCTTGATTGGCCAGCAAACTCGCCTGACCTTAACCCCATAGAAAATCTATGGGGTATTGTGAAGCGGAGGATGCATTACGCTAGACCCAACAATGCAGAGGAGCTGAAGACGACTATCAGAGCAACCTGGGCTCTCATAACACCTGAGCAGTGCCACAGACTGATCGAGTCCATGCCACGCCGCATTACTGCAGTTATTGAGGCAAAAGGAGCCCCGACTAAGTATTGAGTGCTATACATGCACATTCTTTTCATGTTCATTCTTTTCAGTTGGCCAACATTAGAGAAACAAACATTTTTTCATTGGCCTTTAGAATATTCTAATTTTCTGAGATACCAGATTTGATGTTTTCATTGGTTGTCACCTATAAATATCAAAATTAAACGTAATAAACATCGGAAATACATTGGTCTGTGTGCATTGCATGAATATAATGTACAAGTTTCACGTTTTGAATGGAATTACTGAAATATTTTCAACCTTTTGATGATATTCTAATTTACTGGCCAGCACCTGTATTGAGCAAAGCAGCCTTTTGGTTCACTTCCTATGTGCTTTGCTGTGGTCCTACGGTGGGAAAGGTGAGTTTGAGATTCCAACACGGTGGAGAAAAATTATTCTTTACAGATTTAATTTCATTTGTTGAGTTTGTATCTGCAAATGAGTTAAAGAAGAAGACTTGGAATTGGTCATCATCACACAAACCTAGGTCAGGTTTCTGATTCCTGTTTGCTATTTTCTATTTTCTTCTTCTATCTGCATGTTATGGCTCAGGGCCATTTGGGTTTTTCCCTGTGTGTGTGTGTGTGTGTGAGAGAGGAGATGCAGCACCTGGCTCCAATCTCACTAGATTGCCTCCCAGCTGATCCTGATGACCAGCAGCATAAACGTCAGCCAGCCCTCAGCAGGCCAGGGAGGTTCTCTCTGGTCTGTTGTCTCCTCAGCAGCTTTTGGTTTTGTTATGTTTTAGGAAACAACTCTGGTGGGAGCTTAAATCTCTCTGTGTTTAACCGTCAGCCTTTTTAGGGGTAAAGGACACTTTACCCCTTCGCTTGCTTTAATTAAGACATCACTCGGTTAAGAAAAATTATGTGATGGTTTTTCGTGGTTCTTGTATTAATTTGGTTAATATGAGTTTAGTTGTTACTTGTTTTGCGTTGCTGCTGATGTGTCTTGTTAATCTGTGTTTTGTGTTTATATTTGTGTAAATAAATGTTGTTTTGTTACATTTACCACGAGAACGTGCGTCCTCAATTGTTACCCCAGGCCCCCTAGACGGCCTGGATCGTAACACTGCGAATGAGTTAAAGTCCCAGTAGACATCATCACACACTGGAGAGAAGACCCATCCTGTAGGGAGCGCTGTGCTGCAGCAGTGTGGTGGTTTAACCCCCAACCCAACCCCTTAAAGCTGAGTGTCCAGCAGGGAGGCTGACACTTTTTTAAATGGCATTGATGGGCAAATTACTTTAAAAAAGTAATTAGTTATAGTTACTTATTACTCCTTCATAAAAGTAACTGAATTCGTAACTAATTTACAATATCGTCTAATGAGCTTGAACCTTCACAGACAACTTACATCATAAAAATTACTGGGGAAATGTAACTAGAAAAGTAAATAATTACTTTCTTAGTTACATTTCAGGTTACATTTTCCCAGTTATTTTTATGAGTCAAAATTACTGGGGAAATGTAACTAGAAAAGTAAATAATTACTTTCTTAGTTACATTTCAGGTTACATTTTCCCAGTTATTTTTATGAGTCAAAATTACTGGGGAAATGTAACTAGAAAAGTAAATAATTACTTTATTAGTTACATTTCAGGTTACATTTTCCCAGTTATTTTTATGAGTCAAAAATGTAACTGCAGAGTTACTTTTTATTTAAAAATATGTATGAAAAAAGTGCTTCCCTTCTTAATAGAACGTCTAACAATTATTAACAGGGTGTCCGCGGGGTTTTAAAAAGTATTAAAAAGTGATAAATAAAAATAGTCAAATTTAAGGCCATTAAAAGTGTTAAATTTGGTCTCAGAGGTATTATTTTTTCCAAGTTAGGTATTATTATTAGGTATTATTTTTTTCAGACTATCAGGTGTCGTATTCTGAACATCGACATAGAAATATATTCCGAATGAAATGTTTTGAACAATTCTAAAAATAAAACAAGCCGATTATTTACTCCTCCCACTTGAGCTGCCCTGAGTTACAAATGAAGCGCTCCGTTGCCAACTTAGCGACGTTGATGCTATTTCTAACAGCTTTTCAGACCCCCTTCTTGACTTTTTAAATCTTAAAAGTACCGAGCGAACACCTCAGAAACATCTCTGGTAACCCTTAGCTACTTTCTGGATAACTGTCGTCGACATTTCCTGCTGCAGGTTAGCTAAACACTCCGCCTGCGCTCCGGACCGTTCTTCAGGACATTAGGAAAGGGAATGGTGATGTGTCAGTCGCTAAAGAAACGGCTCTCGGAGCCGGTTCCCTGTTGGAGTAACCAGAGTGAGTGACACACACCGTACCTGCGGGCTCCTGAGCCACTAAAAACGGCTAAATGTGCGCGTGCGGCGCGCTAAACACACGTGCAGCTTGCCCCGATTGCTGTGAGACCGGGTTGGGGGTTGGGGGGTGCAGCTGTGGTTGGGACAATTATTACATTAACTGATGGACTTGTAAATAAATAGTTTATAAATAAGGTAGAAATAAGTTCCTCACACTGATAACTAATAACTAATCTCTCTGAGGACACGGTGCTAGTGTACTCTCCTACAGCACCTTGACACGACTCAATAAATGTTATGCAACATTTTGTGAACATCAATTTATTTGCATTTATTTGTTATAAATGCCACTGTATAATTCTTGCTGTCAGTATTTGCAAGATATTGGTATTTTGGTCTGTACTGGTTAGACTTAAATGAGTTAAACCAAGGTCTATAGCCCTTGGGTCATAAACTATGAGCTATAAGTATATTGGTCTTTTTATCCTGGGAATCAGGAGTTATTTTAGTGATCATCTTGTTTCTTGTTTATTTTTGCCCTGATTGTGCCCTGGGCAGTTTTATGACTGAATAAAAATAAATTAAAAAAATCTACATAAATTGAAAAATCGTCTTAAATAATCGAGATCTCAATTTCAGTCACAATAATCGTGATTATTGTTTTTGCCATAATTGAGCAGCCCTACTTTAGCATATCCGGTCACATTATGATGACGTCATATTCAGTGGTCGTTCTGCATCATTTCAGGCCCCGTGGTCAACTGTCTGAACCGCTGAAAAGAAGTGCCTGGCATATTTTCTAAGTAAAATAAATATGTGCAATATGTTGTCAACATCAGTGAGTCTCTAAGTCTATGCTTTTTGTATGTTATATATGTTAAAATATGTGTAAATAGGTCGCTGATTAACATTTGCAATTTAGTGTTGTGATGGTTTTAAAAAAATTCTGAAGGTAGTAAAAAAAAGTATTAAAAAGTAGTAAATTTTACTTAAGGATTGCTGTATATACCCTGATTAAGAAATGACTATAATACTAAAATCAAAATTACGAAATAAACTAAAATCACTCAAATTTGTTTCCAGTCGTTTATTAAGTTAAATAACTGAAATAAATTGTCATAAAGAACAACAAACAGGAAACATTACACTAATATAAACTATTAACTGTAAAACAGCAGTGAAAAAACAATTTTTACTTCTTATTTTTGAGAATAATTTGTCACTCTGAGTTTTTCATGCAGGGTGAATGAAAATCGTGTCTCCTACTTTTATTTCCTGCATTAGCTTCTGATAGAAAACAGACGGTGAAACTCTAGGATTTGAAAATCCTGACAGGTCTACGTCACACTGTCACTCAACATTCATGAACTCACCAAACTTGACTCACCATGAGGAAGGCTGTTGGTTTAGTGTCCAGAAAACAGCAGAGAACACCTCGGCTAGTAGAAGCTAACCGTTAGCGTTAGCAACTCCACCACACAGCAGACCCACCCCCACCCCACCGGGCCTCTGTTGTTTGTGGAGCTAAAACATCAACGTTGCAAAAGAAACAGAGTCAGTGGTAGAGTTGTGTTGCTGTTACCCAATCAGAGGCAAGATTTCCAAATATCAGGAAATAAGACTCCAGATCCTGCTGTCTGAAGCTACGTTCTCCTCTGGCTGAATTCTCTGTGCTGAAACCAGAAACCAGAGACTTACAAGACATTCATTCCTACTAGAGACCACTGCAAATGTATTCAGCGTATAAGTGAAGGACCTCTTAAGAGGACCTCTCTTTAGAGCCACGAAAGGCATTCACACAGGCAAAGAGGATTAAGTGTCTTGCCCAAGGACACAACAGCAGCATTCTCGGCTGGGAGCCAGGATCGCACCTACAATCCTCCGATTACTGGACAACCTGCTTCACCCCCTGCGCTTCTGCTGCCCACATTTTGCACAAATGTCTGTACTCTGATGCTCCGACTGGCTTGTGGAATGTCAGCTTTTTAATGGTAGGATGAAGACAAATAAAACTTGGAATTGTTCATAATCACACAAACCTGGGTCAGGTTTCTGTTTCCTGTTTGCATTTTCATTTTGTTGCTGTTAATATGGAGGCAATTTGATTCTTTCTCCAAGAGTTTCCAAAGGAATTTAGTGCAGGACTTTTACCTGCCTCTTAAAAAGCCACCAAAAGCTGAACCAGCCAGGTGTTTGAGTTTTGCATTTCATTTTGTTTTGATTTCTCTGGTCTGGGTTAGGGGGCACCATACCAGGGAATCCCAAACTGTCCCGTCCATAGTGTTTCCAACCAGCTCCTCCATTGGTATCCCAAGGCGTTCCCAGTCTTGCCTGAAGATATAATCTCTCGGAATGTCTTGGGGCACCCTCAGGGTCTCTGCCCAGCGGGACATGCTCCACACATCTCCTCTTGGAGGCATTCAGGCAACACGTCATATAAAATAAATGTAAAATGGAGCATCCAGGGAATCATGAATCACCGCCTTCACGTTGTGATCTTGACACCATAACGATGCAGGATGTGAGGGGATGAGGTGGGAGAGTCCAGAGGAACAAGACGATGTCTCTTAAGTTCTCTTTGAGAGTTTTAAATAAGTGTTCATGTTTGGGTTTTTTCACCACTCCCGTGGGGGAGTTGCCATTTCTTCTAAAACCCGTAAAGTTTCAGATCAAAAGTCTCATCATAAGGGAAATTTTAACACCCTCCAATGAATTTGTGTTCTTTCAGAAATAGACAAAGAGAGTTGCGGTGACCCGGGAACTCCGCTCTACGGAATACGAGAGGGAGACAACTTTTCCAACGGGGGAATCCTGCGCTTCGAGTGCCAGTTTGGCTTTGAGCTGATCGGAGAAAAGACCATCTCCTGCCAGGACAACAACCAGTGGTCCGCAAACATCCCCATATGCATTTGTGAGTATGCAGCTTACACGTGATTGTCATGAAAAGTGGTGGGTAACGCCATCTGTACCGCCATTGCCTTTGATCATGCTCAGTCTGACCCATCACCATGGCGACGGTGCAGAGTTTATTGCTTTGCTCGGGGTAGATGACGGCCGATGATGCTGTGAAGATGAATATTTAACAGGAAATCTCTCTGTGTGCATACCCCCCAACCCCTTATGTGATTTCCTCCCACAGTCCCTTGCATGTCCAACTTCACAGCTCCCTCAGGGACCGTCCTCTCTCCAGATTACCCAGAAGGCTACGGGAACAACATGAACTGTGTCTGGCTTATCCAATCGGACCCAGGCTCAAGAATCCACTTGGCTTTTAACGATTTCGACCTGGAGGCGCCGTACGATTCCCTAACTGTGAAAGATGGCGAGACAAACGATGCCAATGTCATCGGGAGATTCTCTGGAGCCGAGAGTCCATCCCATCTGACGTCGAACACCAACACGCTGAGGCTGGAGTTCCAGGCCGATCACTCCATGTCCGGCAGAGGGTTCAACATCACATACAGTAGTACGCTTCCTTTATTCCTCTTTTACTTTTGAAGGTTTTCTTTCCTTTTTTAGGTGTTCTGCTGGAAATCTGAAATTTAAATCCACTTTTTTCAGAATTTGAAGCCCTGATTTCACTGTAGAAGTTTTTTTTCTGTAATTAAGATCATTCCGAGTGCCTCAGATGCGCCTTTCTCTTAAATCGGCACCTCGTGTGACAACAAAGTGTTTAACTGCGTTAAATTTGAAGGATTTAATCTTTATTGAACTGTCAGCAGTGCTTAAACATACCTGAATTGCTATTTTTGTCGAATAAATTTCACTTTCCTGTCAAAACAAAAACAAAACGGCTCTAACTGTGAGAAGAAAAGCACCTTTAAGCTTCTTTAAGTGTCAAAAAAACTTGAGTGAAATCATTCCTCCTTAAGTTTTTAGAAGTTTATTTTGTGAATGTAGACGTGCTGTTAATTTCCTAGTCATTAAATCTGAAAAAGAGTCTGAACAGCTCAAAGATTTTCCTTAAAAGACGATGGGTGGGTGTTTTTGATTCTGACGGTGTCACGGTTGGCGCAGCATCAAAGAAAGTTTAATTTCGGAAAGAAACAGGAAGCCAACGCAGCTGATTGACCTTATCAACCACAAATACGGCTTCAACTCTGTCACTGATATTGAGCTGTAATATTACCATATGATTGTAGTTGAGAGGCTTTTAAATTTAAGCTTTCTCAAATCGGGGTTTCTTTTAAGGCCTTTTCAGACAGACAGAAGCTGTATCATGGAGACAAAGTGAGAGTTTTGGGTTGCCTTTGGAAACGCACGCAAAAGGATTAAGGAAAAAAAAACTTAAATCTGACTTCAACCTCAGAAGTCAGATTTTTTTTATCATTATTCACATTTTAAACTCAGAATTGTGACTTTAAACTCAGAACTGTGACATTTATTTAATCAGAATTCTTAGTTTAATCTCAGATTTCTGACTTTTTTCAGAATTTTAACTCTAATCTCAGAATTTTGACTTTAATCTACAAAAATCTGACTTTAAATTCAGAATTATGACTTTTCAAAATCAAAATTATTAGTTTAATCTCAGATTTCTGACTTTTTTCAGAATTTTGACTCTAATCTCAGAGTTTGGACTTTAATCTCGAAAATCTGACTTTAATCTCGGAATTGTGAAAATTTTTTTTATCAGAATTCTTAGTTTAATCTAAGATTTCTGACCTTTTTCAGAATTCTGTGATTAAAGTCAGAATTAAATCAGAACTTCAATCTCAGAATTCCAACTTTTTATTTCAAATTAAAATGTCAGAATTCAGAGAAAAAGTCAGATTTCTTTTGTTTTTCTTTTATAGCGGCTCTAATTTTCCTGAGTACAAATGTTAAGGTGTGTGAGGAAAGGGCAGGTGGTGTTTTAAAGCTATATACAGTTTTTATCTCAACAATGACAGTGGGAGACTCATAAACACACGAATATGATGTGGCTAAATACGACAAGAGCAGCGTGCACACGAGAACCTGAATAAACTGACAATTCTGAAATCCTTTTGAGAGACGAATGAGAGATTAATCCAGGGTAAGGTGCATTTTGAATGATGTACACGTTTATTGCAGCATCAAAAATGAGAAGTGAACACATCGTAAAGAAAGGAGGAAATTCTGATGTAGAATTTGATGTTTTTGTCGTGTGCCGAGAAGTTGACGATGTCAGGTTTGAATCATCTGTAAGATCGGTTTGTTTTATTAAAGTGAGGGGCACCGTGTTCCCTCTGCAGTATAGATTTCTTTTTCTTTGAAACTGTGTCCAGATACTCCAGTATCTGCTATGAAATATCCATGTTTCCTTGTGTTTTTCTCCGTTTACTAAAGCGTTTGGCCATAATGAGTGCCCAGATCCTGGCATCCCCATCAATGCTCGCCGCTTTGGAGACAGCTTTCAGCTTGGCAGCTCCATCTCTGTGGTGTGTGAGGACGGTTTCATCAAAACCCAAGGAGCTGAGACCATCACCTGTCAGTTAGAGAGAGGAAAAGTCATGTGGAGTGGGCCCATTCCTAAATGCGAAGGTAAATATTGATGAGACCGCTGCCCAAATTATTAGCAAGGGAACACTGTCGTCCAAGATATCATCATTACACAGTAAAGAGGTAGAAACAGATGGGAATGGAACCGAGATCACCAGTGATACACACAGACAAGGGAAAAGCTCTCGTAGATGGAAGGAAAAGGTTATCACTGCCCTACAAATGGCTGCCACTCTTGTCAAAAATAGTTTCTGAAATTCTAATCAAAAACACAGATTTGAGGATAAAACCGAATGTCATTACAACTTGCACACCTAAAAGGGTAAGCGTCAAGCTTAAAGGGAAGTAAAATTTATAGTCACCATGTTACCCAAAGTTGGGACAAGTGGGAAAAGGCATTTTTTTCCTAATTTTGCAGTTTTTCATTAGCTTTAGCTTAGCATAAACGATGTAAGTGAATGGTAACGGCTAGCATTCGTATCAAAAGTGAAAAATCATAATTTTTCTTGGAAACCTCAATAATCAGATCAACTGCAAATTAAAATATTGAGAAACACGAAGGAATTGAAGAAGCCGATTTTGAGTTGGGACTGCATGATGACAAATCACCTCTGCAGGGCTAGCGGACACAACGCAGCAGCCCCAAAACTCTCCGTTGACTGTCGTTAGGTTGACACGTTGTAAATGTTAAACGGTAAACCTGAAAATGATAATGGCTGCAAGACATCACGTCGCTGTGTCCTGTGCTAGTTGTTACCATTCACTTAGATTGTTTATGCTTAGCTAAAGGTAATGGGATATTGCCAGATGGGCTGGTTACAAAATGTTCTTTCCCCACTTATCCAATATGGCAACAGACGGAGTCTCACCTTGGGGTGGGATATCTCTTTAAGCCTGCTGTGACGCCTATTGTTGTGCAACCAGTTTGTTGGGAATTCAGCACCAACTTTTGAGTGGAGGAAGCTTTGGGTTTGCAGACTCTGAGGTACTGCAGAGGTTACATTGCAAACTAAAAACATTTGTTCTATCCCAGCTTGTGAGGAAAATAAAACATGCCATCATATAAACAGAGGAGCATGCTCTACGTTTACATTTTGCTTAGTGCATCACCAAATGCTTTATGCATGGCACATGCAGTACAAATAAAGGGTTTTCACAGAGCAGAGTCAGCATGCACGTCCCGTAACAGCATTTAGATGCAGCTCAGTCGTTCTACGTTGCATTGGAATACGTGAAAACACACACATCATCAAAAGAATGAGTATTGTGGAAGACGGTTGGCGTATTTGCAGAGTTGTCTGATGTTACAACCTGCAGGTTGATGCTTTTGTTCTATATGTGAACTCTGCAGTAACTCCAGACCCGTTCTGGTCACCAGATTGGTAGAGTGCACCGTCTTAGTGGCACATGCACTGAACTTAAAATAAAACCATTATTGTTCATTTCTCCACCCCTTTTCCTCACCCAGCCCCATGTGGGGGTCACTACTCAGCTCCAAGTGGGGTGATCCTGTCTCCTGGGTGGCCCGGCTACTACAAAGATTCCCTCAGCTGTGAGTGGGTGATTGAATCCGAGCCAGGACGTTCCATCAAAATAGCATTTGACAGGTGGGGAAACGTCATTTCTGATAATTTTCATCTCATATGGACTCTTAGAGCTGCGACCAAGTAGCTGTAATGGTTCATGAAAGCTACCATCTGATAATTATTGAAAGACTTGAACTTTTTACCAAGAATAAAGGACCTCTTTAACTTTACCGGCCATAAAATCAAAACTGAACTTTCTTTGGCTTCTTATCTGAACAAGACACGGCGATGAAACGTTTCTTTAAATCTGTGATCCTTCACTCATAACCCGATCATCTGAATTGTCAAAGCGAGTTCTGTCTTTGGGAATTTTAGAAACATACAAGCTTCAGTGGAACATTGTGTTCTGACAGGTTCCAGACAGAGTTGGGCTACGACTTCCTGGAGATCCACGATGGGCCGAACCTCCTATCTCCTCTGGTTGGCTCCTTCAATGGCACCCAGGTGCCCCAGTTTCTGTTCAGCAGCAGCAACTTCCTCTATCTCCTGTTTACCACGGATAACAGCCGCTCCAATGTTGGCTTCAAAATACTCTACGAAAGTAAGTTGGAAACAAATACACCCCGTCTGCACGGTGGAAAACGTCGTCTCTGCCGGTCCTTTTGTAGAAATAATAAATATGTGTGCACAGTGCATAGAAAGGGAAAGAAAATGTGTTTTTAGAGACTCTTTAGTCGCAGTAGGATTCTGATTGCTCTCATGATAAGAGAGTATGGCTTGACATGGGCCGATGGCCCACCCATTCAATTCAATTCAATTCAATTTTATTTATATAGCGCCAAATCACAACAAGAGTCGTCTCAAGGCACTTCACATAATAAACTTTGCAATCCAGGTCAGTTCATTAAGCCAATCAGAAAATTTTTCTCCTATATAAGGAACCCAGCAAATTGCATCAAGTCACCGACTAGTGTCAGTGATTTTACAGCAATCCTCATACTAAGCAAGCATGCAGCGACAGTGGAGAGGAAAACTCCCTTTTAACAGGAAGAAACCTCCAGAGAATCCTGGCTCAGTATAAGCAGCCATCCACCACGACTCACTGGGGATCGAGAAGACAGAGCAGACACACACACACACACACACACACACACACACACACACACACACACACACACACACACACACACACACACACACACACACACACACACACACACACACACACACACACACACACACACACACACACACACCAAGCAATGTGTCTATGGTTACATTGTGATGTCTTAGTAAATATTCTATTTGGTGAGAGATAAACTTTATTGTATTTATCCTAGTGGATCCATAATTAAACGGGTAAACTAGTAGTAGCACATCCAACGTCAAGGAAAACAAAAAGTTATTATCAGGAGAGGGAGAATGTTTAAGTGGTTAGCAGCAGTGTGCTAGACGATGGCCCCCTCCATGAGGCCACCACAGCTCAGCAGAACGTCGTTGTAGCTTCCTCTGGGGAGAAAAACACTTAGAGAGAAAATAAAGTTAACAGCTGAAATTGCAGAAAATAATACAGTTAAAGAGCAGATTGTAGAAGAAGGTAGTCGAGTGTGAAAAGTGGTCAGTGTATCCTCCAGCAGGTCTTGTGTTAGGGTCCTTACCTGTAGGACAACACACAACAATGATTGGTATATTTTGTTACTGAAACTGTTTTCATTTGTTTTCCAGGTGTTACAGTGGACAGCTACTCCTGCCTGGATCCCGGGATTCCTGTGAACGGAATTCGATACGGACAAGACTTCTCCATCGGGTCAACGGTGTCGTTTGGCTGTGATTCGGGCTACAGACTCAGCCACGAAGAGCCGCTGGTCTGTGAAAAGAACCACTGGTGGAGTCATCCTCTACCAACTTGTGATGGTAAATTTCTGCAGAGTGATGAGTTTTTTCAGACCAATGTTCACTATACAGCAGTGCTACTCACTCCTGGTCCTGCAGGGCCGGTATCCGGCACGTTTTAGTTTCAACCCTGCTTCAACGCGTCTGACTTCAATCAGCAGGTGATTAACAGGCTTCTGCAGAGCCTGATGAGCTGCTGCAGGTGGAGCAGAGAGAAAAGGAACACGTGCCGGATACCGGCTCTCCAGGACCAGGAGGGAGTGCATCTGAATCTATTGTTGTCATTTAAAACACACAATAATCCTACCCTGCATTTTAGCACGCACAAGCGAGAACTATGGCAGTTGCAGCAGATTATAATTTAGGAGGAACATCTGAAAGCAGTAGGCTGTCTTTGCAAGTCAACTTTTCTGCTGTGTTCAGTCCTGCCTGTCAGGTTAATTCATCCGATCTGGAAAGCGTGGATGTGCGTGTTCATCCGTAGTTTTCGGAAAGATCTCATTAAGCGCTGAACAAAATTCTAAGGAGGTCTTTATTAAAGGTCCACATCCAACTTATGACGGATGTGCAGGAATCGGTTTCTGAAACGCGTCGATCTACGTTATGTAGAAAATCGGTTAAAAAAAGCTGACACTGAACATCCCTAGTGTCAACGTTTACCCTTTACTCTTTTTAAAGTGCCACAAATTCAGAAATCAGAAGTTATGTGTGTGTTTCTGGAGGAGTTATTTGGGAAGTGTGATTGCTGTAAGAATTAATGAAAAAAATTAGATTTCCAGGTTTAAATGCGGTGAGTTTACTGCTCGAGCGTGTAGCCGTGCATTTGGAACACACGTGTGCCTGTGATGCTCCCATCCGCACGTCACCTCCTCTCTCGTGTGAGCCGAGAACACAGAGGGAAGGTTGACGAGAGCCTGTTGTTGGCTGTCACCTCCTCTCTCTTCACCCTCAAATCAGCAGCTCGGGGGCACGCGAGGAGGTGACGAGGAGATGGAGCGGGGTGGGGGGCAACCTGTCTCTCTCCTTCGCCGTCTCTCGCATTTCCAATCACAGTGGTGCAGGAAAGGTGGGAGGATAAAAAAAAAAGACAGATGCGTCACCGCTGCATCACTTTTCCGTGGCAGCTTCCTCAGTGTGGCTCGTTCCATCGTGAATCTGAATGTTCCGGAGCAGCTCTCCTTCCTCCGAAGGCAGCTGGAGCTCATCAGCATCACGCACGCCGTCTGAAGGAGATCTTGGGTCTGTTTTCCATGATGTCAGTCAGACAAATGTTTCTGATCTACATTTGCACTTTATCTGATGGAATTACACGACCTCATTTAAAGGAGTGTATTGACCACCTTCCCTTAGGTCCATTCATTACAAATTAAATTCATTCTTTACACTTTTGAGTTTTATTGGTTATATTTTGATTTAAATCTAGTCTTGTTTAATCGATACAATATATACGGAGTATCGGAGAAGGACTTTGGATAAGGAGTTAGAGAAAAAGACCAAAAGTAAAGAGATGGAGAGTAATGCAGTGTTTCAGCCCTCACCGTAGCTTCATTGCAGAAAGTCGTTAATTATTAATAATCCTGTGTGTTCCTGTCTGACGTGTGTTTTTTTTATTGTTGTTCTGGCGTTTCAGTCTGCAGATGGTGTAAAAATCAAGCAGACCCACAACGGTCGAGCATCCTGATGACTTGTGGTTTGAGCTGTCTTGATTCAAACGAACAACACGTGCAAATTTTAATCTCGTGTTCATTCACATGACTCTTTACACTCCCGACATCACAGCCTTCGGAAATGTCTAAAAAAAAGTTGAGCACAACTTTTAGACCGCCCACGCTTCCGGTGAACTTTTATAGACGTTATTGTGAATTCATTCAGCCCTCCACCACCGGATTCCTCTCCGTAAACCCGACAGGACAGAGCTGGAACGAATCCCCTTGCAACACTGTTGAAAATGCATAAAAGCACCATCCTGCAAGCTTTTCCTACCGGATATCTGTACGGGTGCAGCTGTCCCCCCATGCTCCGTCATGTTCGGACACTTCGAAGCTTTGAGGTTCCAACCGAAATGGTGAAAAAAAAAAAGGTGTATTATTTAAAATCCCAGGAAGCATTTGTGCTGAGTCATTGAGCTTATTCTCAGTTTTAAATCACCGTAATCATAATTGACCAAAAAAGGCAAAAGTTACGTAATAGTTTGCTCTAATTGTGCAGCAGTTGCACAATAATGGGAAAAAATAAACCCATTTTTAGATTAAATATATTTATTTTTTCTCTGAAAGTAAGAAAAACTACACTTCCTGGTTGCCTTTTATGTAACAAGAATATTTGCATTTTGAGTATAACTCCTATTGTGAGTTGTCCACACGCTCCTCTCTGCA
Organism: Nothobranchius furzeri; assembly: GCF_043380555.1. Taxonomy (NCBI): domain Eukaryota; kingdom Metazoa; phylum Chordata; class Actinopteri; order Cyprinodontiformes; family Nothobranchiidae; genus Nothobranchius; species Nothobranchius furzeri. The sequence goes on along the minus strand of NC_091759.1, from coordinate 2,319,109 downwards.
TGTTTAAGGTTCTTTGTTCTTCCTCCACGCTGCTCTTAAACACGAAGCTTGCTCCTTCATTTCTAACCAAGAAAAAAACAACATTTTGACTAATTAATTAGACTAAATGAAAAGATGCAACGCCAGAAATGGTGGTCACTCACCAATATCAGGAGATTAATTAGCACCAGCAAAGCTGGAGTTGTAATGGAAGCGAACTGCTTGTGTGTGTCGAGTCGGGCCTTGCATGCAGATTTAATGGCGTGTATTCTTGACCGGCTTGGAGCTGTGTGTTTGTAGCTCTGGGATGTTGTTTTGGAACAGTGAAGGTCAGTGATGGAAGCTCCTGAAGACATTGACCTAGATGCTGCTGTGACATTTGTCATTCCATAAATGATTAAGAAAAAAACACACACACACACACACACAGAGGGCTTTTACCCTCCGAGGAAAGGTTTTTATTTTTCTACCAAATGGAGCAATAGTGGTGTGAGTCGGAGCGATAGTTGGTTCATCTTTTGAAGGTGGGTGGGTTGTTTAAAAAAATTCCAGTCGGCAAATTTATGGTTATAGAGAAAACTGTTTGTACTTATTATTTTTCTTGTTTCATATCCTAATCAGTGTTTTTTGCTGGAGCAGCCGAGTGTGAAGCAGCTGGTGTTAAAATCAGCTCCGCTAAACCCGAGATAGGCCTTCTCCTGGTCGGGGACGAGCTCCTGCCCCATGCGGAGGAGTTTAGGCATCTCAGGGTCTTGTTCACGAGTGAGGGAAAGATGGACGGATTGGTGCTGCGTCTGCAGGGATGCGGGAGTTGTACCGTTCGATCTACGTTCCTACCCTCTCTACGTTGGGTAGTGACCGAAAAAACAAGATCGTGGATACAAGCGCCCAAAATGAGTTTTCTCCACAGGGTGGCTGAGCTCTCCATTAGAGAGCAAGTCACCCCCAAATCATCTTTTTTTTCTGATAAGCTATATACATGTGTGTCTAATCGTGCTGCAGACACGTGTAGTCAATAGTTTTGCACTTTAGTGTATTTTAGTTAAAATTTAAATTTTCTGCCTGAAACTGGCAGTGTTGTGCCGTTGTCAGGTAAAAACTCTGCACTGCATTTGAATTTAAATCTGCCATCGCTATTGGCTAAGAGGTATGCTATGATGTAAACTGGTATATTATGATGTCACAATGTCGTGAGTGTGTGTATTTGTTAGTGGCTCCACCCTCTCGGTCTGCTAGGCAACAGCATTTGTTGCATTTTTCAAACATGAAGTGGGAGTGGAGTACGCTTCTTGTAAGGGGTGACTTGCTCTTTAAGGACTCTTAACTAGTTGCTGCTAAACGTTTCAGCCTCTAATCCTCAAAATAACGGCAGCAGGGATATCTCAACCCAGAGACACAAATTTGTTTATTTCAAGCGTATCAAATAACAGAGAAAATGCTTCAGCACTAATTATGTTGTTTTTATCTCTACAGTGTTTATTTTTAAATCCTTGTACCAAGTTTCAGAACAAAACATTAAATCTGTGTTTTACAACCCACGAGGTTTCCTGACCCCAACTGTGTACACTGCTATTCTAAAGTTATTAAAAAACATAGAATAAATAAGTGTAGAGGAGTGTTTGGCAGCTTTCATATCATTTCTGTCATTGTTTCAGCACAAATCTGAAATCTGGGTGTGAGTATTTAGTGGGATGTACCCTTCCAAAGCTTTTAACCCACAACTCTTGGATCTCTGTGTGCCTCTCTGCCTCCCTCTCTAATGCTTGCACCACTTGTGTGTGGGAAAACTCGTGAGTACGGCTCATAGAGGTGGCATTAAAGGTCCACGGGGAAGCATTATCTGTTTTAGCAATCAACAATCTGTTGCCAACTCTCCCTCTCTCCCACTCTGTCTCTCTCAATCTATTCAGCCCTGTGCGGTGGTGATGTTAGAGGTCCCTGGGGAACCATCCTCAGTCCCGGCTATCCAGACAGCTACCCTTCATCTCTCAACTGTACCTGGACTGTTGAAGTCAGTCATGGAAAAGGCAAGGGACACACTGATTCACACTCCCTAATCGACAGAGACAGAGCCACAGGACACGGCTCAGTTACCTCCAACTCCACCACAACTCGCAATTTATGAAGTTTGTTTCAGGGTCTAAAAGAAACATACTTAATAAAGTTAACTGCACTTAATAAGTTATTGTCGTGACGATAATTTGTGGTCCAAGAGTCCGATTTAATCCTACTTTTTTTGTTTTTGTGTTCCCGAACAGGAGTCCAGTTTCAGTTCAACTCCTTTCATCTCGAGGATCAACACGACTACCTCTTGGTTACTGAGAATGGGAGTTTCCAGCAACCGCTGGCTCGTCTGACCGGCAACGAGTTGCCTAGCAACATCAATGCCGGTCTCTATGGCAACTTCAAAGCCCAGCTACGATTCATCTCTGACTTTTCCATCTCATACGAGGGCTTCAACATAACTTTTTCTGGTATTTCACCTCAGCATATCACATTCCTTTTGCACTATTATCCTCTGCCGGTCTTGTCTCGGCTCTAAGTTTTGGTTTTCCTCCTAATTATGAAAAGAAGAAAGTAAAGCTATTTGTTTTTCAAAGGTAAAATGCATCTTAAAGAGCAAGTCCCCCCCCCCCCAATCAACTTTTTTTCTGATAAACTATATAAATGCGTGTCTAATCGTGCTGCAGACACGTGCAGTCAATAGTTTAGCACTTTGGTGCATTTTAGTTACAATTTTAATTTTCTGACCAAAACTGTCAGTGTCGTGCCGTTGTCAGGTAAAAACTCTGCACTGCAGCTGGATTTAAATCTGCCATCGCTATTGGCTAAGAGGTACCCTAGAATGTTAGCTGGTACCATATGATGTCACAATGTTGTTGTGAGCCTGTGTTTGTGTGTATTAGTTAGCAGCTCCACCCCCTCGGTCTGCTAACCCTAACCCTGCTAACCCTTTGTTGCATTTTTCAAACAGGAAGTGGGAGCGCAGTAATACTCTGATAGGGGGTGACTTGCTCTTTAAATGTTGTGAGCGATGAGGAATGAGTTGGTGTCGAGCTAAATAAAATTAAAAGCAGTTTTTTCCCCACCGCAGTGAAGAAAATCAAGTTTTTAACTAAACTAGAGTTTAACTGGGTTCAAGTCTTAACAGTGCACGAGTAATAGTTGCAATACAAAGGACAATGGAAGATCATTTACGTACTCTAAATTGATTTAGTGTTCAGTTTAAGACATTTTATTTAGTTGTCAAAGAAATCTAAAAATCAATTTAATTAATTTCTTTTACTTAAGACTTGAATTCTTCTCTTTCCACTTTGCCACCGCACTTTTAACAACAAGGGAGATGGGGTTAAGGGGCAGAGCTGGCAGAAACCGGGTCAGGGCGACATTTAAAACAAGACCCTCTGCCTGATTACCCTTTCAGTGCTTTCTCCCGCTTGAATAAAGTAGGACTTGAATCCAAGTCTGTGCCGAGGGAAGTTTTGTTGCCTCCCAGATGGTATGAGCTTATGCTCGGAATGTAAAACACCAGACGTGTCACAAGAGATTCGATTTGAGCTCACGGGGAGAAAATAATGAAATAAATCTCCTGATGTGTCTTGCTAAGCATGCTCTACAGCTGATGCCCTGTTGTTTTTGTAGCTTAACATTTTGTTTGCTAATTGTTTGTCACAAATACATATTATTGGATTTGTTTGTCGAGCTTTTTAATCCTGAGAGTTCTGTTTTTTTTAATACTCTACAAACGCCAAATCAGATCATTAATATGAAGTTTTAATTTTTAACACTTACGCCAATTCTAAACTGCTTTCCTGTGTGTGAACTTGTAAGTGAAGGAACAACCAGAAAAAATTTAGTCCAGATAAATTTAAAGGAGCAATGTGTGAGAATTTTACAGAGCAATAATCACAAAACAGTCTTAACGTCTCAATCATGTTAGAATTAATGTTACATTGAACAGATTTCCTTCTCAACAAGCTGGAGGTTGTTTTTTTACTTTGATTAAAATTAGAGGAACGCAGTCGCTCTTTACAATCTTTGAGCCCGTGAGGTTGTTGAATCTGCGCCGAGCTATCGCTGCCGCGCCGACATTTGTAATCCGACACCAGCAGGCTAACAGCTCCAGAAAAGTCTGAATAACTCAAGCTAGTAAACAGGAGCGACCCAGGCGTTATTTCTTGTAACCTTAAGAAGCTGTGACATATGTTTGTTTTACTCTAATATCTGGTAAAGAAAGCAAGAGGCTAACGTTTATCTAATATTGTTAAAATTAGAAGCAAATAGTCGGCTCCAAATAGATCTCAGGCTACTTTGTTAATCACCAGTAACTCAATGTAACAGTGAAATGTATGTAGGAAGTGCATAATGAGTCAATCGTGACATTAAACTTAAGCTAGTTTTCCAGGAGCACTACTCAGAGTAACTCAGACCGGCGCAGCTCGGCCTGACCACTGCTCCCAAGGGCGCCACACATTCTCACACCTGAAGCGTCGAAAAACGACGATGGGTGGCCAAGCGTTTGTTTCTGACGCGTTGGGAGCCCTATCGGGAGGCGACGCGCTGTACCAGGGCGTCGTTTTCCGAATGCCACGGTAAAACAGACATTTCACTGAATTCTGACCTTTACCCTTTTGCTATTTAACCTTCCCCTCACGTCCATTCTAACCTTAACCCTCTCGCGCGTAATAACCTTTGATTCTTGTTGTAACGTCCCTCTCTGACACGGTTAACGGAAAGTTTGAGAAACTGGGTTAAGGTTAGGATGGGGGTGAGGGGAATGTAAAATATGTAGAGGTTAGAGGTTAAATGTGCGTTTTACCTCAGGCATCGTCATGTTTCGATGCTTCTGGTATGAGAATGTGTTGAAGGGCACGGTTCGGTATTTTCCCTCTTCTTCGCCCATATTTTTAGTCCCTGCTTTGTTGAGGTACCTGGCAAAGCTGAGTTGGGCCAGCATCGTGACTCTCCGCTGATTGGCCAGGGGGCGGAGTCACTGGTTTCTCCAGAGCTGTTTCATTGCCTGCAGCTGTTCAAGGCGGAGTAGTGCTCTTCGAAGACCACCTTTATACGACTCTGTTGAGGCAGCTAATTGCATCCCCACATTAATGTTGCACATTGAAAATATTTACACAAGAATTTTTGCTGGAAGAAATCACTTTTTCGTTTTTCCTTCAGAATATACATTGGAGCCATGTGAGGACCCGGGAATGCCGCGATTCGGCAGGAGAAACGGATACAGTTTTGGAGTCGGGGACACTTTGTCCTTTTCCTGCAACATGGGATATCGCCTGGAGGGGGCGCCAGAGTTAGTCTGCCTGGGAGGAGGGCGGAGAATGTGGAGTGCTCCTTTACCTCGATGTGTTGGTATGTATGGCAGTCGATTTTACCAAATAATAGTGAGACAAGATCTACAAAGTGCAATGTTCAAAGTTAGAATTTCCTTTTTAAAACTAGCATTTCACATGAAATGACATTCTTTCTGGTCACAATGAACTTAGGAAAAAAGCTCCGGTGCGCCTGTTTCAGCACGGAAAATTCAGCCAGAAAAGAAAGTAGCCTCAGCAGGATTTGGACTCTTATTTCCTGATATGTGTACATCTTGCCTCTGATTGGACAACAGCAACACAACTTTACTACTGACTGTTTGCTTTGCAACGTTGATGTTTTATCTCTACAAATAGCACAGGCCTGAAGGAGTTCTGCCGTGTGGAGAAGCTGCTAATGCTAACTGTTAGCTTCTCCTAATAAAGACGTTCTCTGGTGATTCCTGCATGCTTAAAACCAACAACAGCCTTTCCCGTCTAGAGTGAAGATGGGTGAGTCCATGAATGTTAAATGACAGTATGATGTAGATCTGTCAGGATTTTCTTATCCTAGAGATTCACCGTCTATTTTGTACGAGAACCTAATGTAGGAGATAAGTGTAGGAGACTATTTTCATGTTCAGCCTGCATGAAAAACTCATTAAAATTAGAAATAATAAAAAAGATTCTCAGTGAAAGACCTTTTAATATTATTTTAAAAATATTCAAATTTGTTTAGAATTAGAAACTGTAAGGTATGCCATTTTAACATATAGCAGACTAAATGAGAATTGTTGCTAGTAACAACTAAATCTGAAATATGAGTTTAGTTGCAAACATTACAAACTAACAAAGAGCTAACAAATATTAAAGTTATGAATATTATAAATAACAGTAGTTAATTTGTGTACTGACGTGTACTGGTTTTTACATATTGAACAGGTAGGAACTCTTCAACATCCAAGATGGCTGCCGAGTAGGTGTGGTGAGATTGCTGAGCTTTCCTAATATATGAATATCAGCAAAATAAGACAACATCCACCTTTTCTAAGCTTGCTTTTTTGTGGCTTAAGTAATTAGAAACCTTTGGCTTAAACCATTTCTGAGCTAGATGAAGTATTGAACATTTATTCGATACATGAAGTGTTGGACATATTTTTTCGGCACATGTTCCAACCAGCTGGGAATCTGACAACGCCATAAAGTTAACCATCCAAGGAAACTGTTTGGAACAACGATGTCTATGGAGAATCTGGTCCAAGATATGGAGGAGATAAAAAAGTCCTTGAATTTCATGTCACATGAGATAACTAAAGTGGCAAAACAGTAAAGCGGCCTACAGGAGGTATTGAAAGAAGTCAAGCAACTTAAGGCTTTAATACAAGAAAAGGACAAAAAAATTGAGCTGCTTGAATGGAGGGTTGATGAGTTGGAGCAACATTCAAGGTTGGATGATCTCTTGATATCAGGACTGGAAATACACCGTACCTATGCACAGGCCGCAGCCTGTGACAGGGGAAAAGACATTGAAATCACTGCTACTCATTCTCCAGGTTCTCCCTCACTTGAGGATCAGGTGATCAAATTTTTCAACAGCAAAGATATTGCAATATCCAGTAAAGACATTGTGGCTTGTCACTCATTGGCTCAAAAACATAGTAAAACATCAACCATTGTGATCAGGCTTGCCAGTAGAAAATGTAAAATGGAGGTGCTGAGGAATGCAAAAAAATTAAAGGGTACAAGTGTATATGTAAATGAGCATCTTACGAAAAGAAACTCAGAAATCGCAAGGCAAGCAAGGATCCTGAGAAAAGAAAAGAAGATCCATGACACTTGGACAAGAAACTGCAAAGTACTGATAAAGCTAAATGGTCCCCCGGAGCAGGCAAAAGTGATGGTCATCAGAGATATTAAAGAACTTGATCAATACAAATGACATATGTCTGCTGTGGATCACCAAGGATGAATAAGAGGAAGACAACCAACTTCACGCATGGATGATACAACAAGAAGATATACGAAGAATCTGGATTATTCAACTCTCAATACAGTAAGAACAGAGACTGGTAATTCAAGTTATGAAAATTTACAATTGCAAAGGTTTGACTACACAGAATATAAACCACAGGATATGCAGGATGACATTGACCCAGATAACAATTTTTACACTAGAGTACAAAATCATTGTGAATACTATACTGAAGACCAGTTTGAACATAATGTCACTATAAAAGGTAAATTATCTGTTATACATTTCAATTGTAGAAGTCTAAATTCAAATTTTGTGAAGATTATGCAATGTTTGAAGCAATCAAATCATCCATTTACTGTAATAGCAATCTCTGAGACATGGCTCCAGGAAGGGAGGATATCTATGTTTCAAATTGAAGGATATAATATGTTTTCCACAAGTAGAGATTGCAAAAAAGGTGGGGGTGTGGCTTTGTATATTGATAAAAACTTTCAAAGTAGATTGGTGGGTGATATGACATTAGTTATGGATAACATTATGGAGTGTGTATCTGTGGAAATACAAATAGAAAAGTCTAAGAATGTGTTAGTCAGTTGTATGTATAGGAAACCAGGATCTTGTGTTGAAATGTTTAAAGAAAAAATAGTTGATATGTATGATGATATAATCAACAGAAAAATGTGTTTTGTCTGTGGGGATTTTAACATTGACCTGTTGAATCCTCAAATGCAAAATGCAAATACAGAGTTTATTAATTCCATGTTTAGTTTGGGACTGTATCCACTAATAACTCGGCCAACTCGAATTACAAAAACTAGTGCGACACTGATCGACAATATTTTTACAAATATTCTTGAATATGATGTGTTAAGTGGTCTTGTAATTACCGATATGTCTGATCATTTACCGGTTTTCACAGTCGTACAAAGGACAACTGTAACTACTCAAAGTGAATCTGTGGTTGTTACAAGGCTAAAAAATCAAGAAGCAGTAAATTCATTTAAAACTGACTTAATGGAACAAAATTGGGAGGAGGTTTATGTGGAAGATGTAAATATGGCTTATGGAAAATTTTTAAATATTATAACTTATCTTTATGAAAAAAACTGCCCTTTGCTTTATAAGGTGGATAAGAATAAATATGCTAAAAAGCCGTGGATAACTAAGGGGATTCAGAAGGCTTGCAGGAAAAAAAATAAGCTGTATAAAGACTTTTTAAAGAAAAGAACGGAGGAAGCAGAACAGAATTACAAGATATACAAGAATAAATTAATAAGTATTATGAGATCTAGTAAAAGAAATTATTATAGCAAATTATTGGAAGGAAATAAATCTAACATTAAAAATACGTGGCGCATATTAAATGATGTAATAAAAAAGGGTAGTGGAACCAATAGTCTTCCAAATATTTTTCTAACAAAAGACAATCAAGAAATTTATCAGTCTAAAGAAATAGCAAATGAATTCAATAAGTATTTTACCGAAATTGGGCCAGATTTGGCAAAGGATATATCAAATACTAAATTAGATGCTGATGCTGTGAGTAAAATAACAAATTTAGACAAAACCATATTTATTCAAGGCACAAATGAAAATGAAGTTATAACAGTTGTTAAAACATTTAAAAGTAAAAAGTCAGCAGATTTACATGGATTTGATATGTCGGTTGTAAAAGAAATCATTGAGATTATAGCCAAACCACTTACACATATTTGTAACCAGTCTCTCCAATCAGGGAGATTTCCTGAAAGGATGAAGGTTGCAAAAGTCATTCCTATCTATAAGGCTGGAGACAAACATGACTTTTCTAATTATAGACCAATTTCTATTTTATCTCAGTTCTCCAAAATACTAGAAACAATATTTCATAAAAGATTGTATGACTTTATTGAGCATCATGATATTCTTTCTGAACAGCAATATGGTTTTAGACGTGATCGGACAACTTCTCTGGCAATTGTTGATCTAGTGGAGAAAATATCTGATGCAATTGACAACAAACAATATGCTGTTGGGGTCTTCTTAGACCTGACCAAAGCTTTTGATACTGTTAATCATGACTTATTAATAAAACAATTGTGTAGATATGGCATCAGGGGTGTGGCCTATGACTGGATTAAGAGTTATTTAGAGAACAGACTCCAATATGTCCACATTAACAACACTGATTCACAGCTACTGACAGTGACCACCGGTATCCCACAGGGGTCAGTGTTGGGTCCCTTGTTGTTTATTCTTTATATTAATGACATATGTTTAGTTTCTAAAACATTGCATTTCATACTATTTGCAGATGATACTAATGTTCTAAGTTTTGGGAAAGATTTAATAACATTAATGGACAAGGTTGAGAAAGAATTAAATGCATTAAAGTGTTGGTTTAACTTAAATAAATTAACTTTAAATTTAAATAAAACAAAATTTATCATATTTACTAATAGAGCAATTACAGTGGATACAAATCTCAAAATAAATAATACAGAAATTGAAAGAGCGAATGAAATAAAATTTCTTGGCGTAACCATAGAAAAAAAGTTAAGTTGGAAACCGCATATTGACTCAATTAAAGCAAAGTTATCGAAATCATTAGCAGTTCTCTATAAAGTTAAAGAATTTTTAGATGAAAAAGCTTTATATCTTTTGTATTGTTCCTTATTTCTGCCTTATTTCATGTATTGTGTTGAAGTGTGGGGAAATACCTACGAAACCCACTTAAAGCCTTTGTTTATAATTCAAAAGAGAGCAATCCGACTTGTAAATAAAGCAGCTTGTAGAGAGCATACACATTTACTTTTTATTCATTTAAAAGTATTAAAGCTAAGAGAATTAGTTACATTAAGAACTGCACAGTTTATGTATAAAGTGATGTATAATTTGATGCCAAAACAAATTCAGGATCTGTTCCAGATCAGAGAGAGTGTTTATGATCTCAGAGGGTATAAAATGTTTAGAAAGCCTAAAGTAAGAACTAAAATGAAACAACTTTGTATTTCTTGTGTTGGGTTGATGTGTGGAATAAATTAGACCAGGAGCAAAAAGATTGTTCAACAATGGTAAAGTTTAAGGGTATGTTTAAATCAAATGTGATTAAATATTATGAATCAAGTCAATGAAAAAATGCATAAAACATTAAAGGTCTTTTTTTTTTTTTATGAAGCTAGAATGGGGATTTGAATATATTCCCATACATTTCAAACATGATGTAAAAATTATGGAATCGGTACGCTATTCTAAAATTTTGTTTAAGTTCAAAGGGTTTGGGGGGCTGGGCTTATAAGCTTATGCTTCTGCCCGCGCCCATTCTTAGCATTGTGTAAGTTGTGTGTTTGCTTGTAAACCTGCAAATGTTTCTTTGTTATATTATATTGTACTATTGATTTTAATTTCTCATTAATTTCTCATTTCTCATTTCTCATTTTTACTCAGAAATGTAGGTGATTTATCAAAATTTTCATAAAAAACGAGACTCATGGATTGACAGATGGGAGATTAAAATTTGAGTAATCCTAATTTCTGTCCTATGGTTTTTTGGGAGAGAGTGCAGTCTGTTTCGTACCATTTTTTAGTCATCTTTGTGAACGTAATCTGAAATCATTAGCACACAAATGTTGCAGACGAGTGTAGTTTCACCACAAAGTTCAATTTTTCTCTGAGACGTTGTGACATGAAGAAAACTGATAAATAAGATAATTTAGTTTTCATTTATAATTCCCAACATTTACAGTAGAAACCAAATCAATCGTGGACTTGGAAAGGAAAATGAAATAACGAGATTGTGAAATCAGATACAGCACAACACTCATTAATTTACTCCCTCATGTCCAAACGTATTCTAATTTGTGCAAATGAATCTAAATGATGGAAACAGAAATTGGAAAAACAAATTGGAAGAAGAGAAAAAGACAAGATTTACTTTTGTTGAAATGCGTGTGTAGCGTCTACAGTATATAATACATAGTGTCTCCATGAAAGAATATCATAGAATACTGAATTTCTGTATTTAGTTTAGAATGACAAAAATTAGGGTAATGTGACATCACTAGGGATTAGTTGGCTAATCTGAGGAGATTCAGTTTCTCATCTCTGACTCGCTACATGGAAGTGGACAGTTTCCCCCAAAGTAAATAAATCCGACTGGGCTGAGGTTTCCCTCCAGGCGCATGCATTAATCAGTACCAACATGGACTGGATTGAAATAAGCCTTTTTTAAATTTAATCCATGTAATTAGAGTACTCTACTCCAACAGCTCAGCATGAAAATGAACCACACCTGCAATACATATTTCTGTCGTCAATTCTTGATTTAGTGAAAAACCTTGAAAGACATAAAAAAAACAAGAAAATGTTTCGAATAAAATAAATGCACGAGTTTTTAAGGAAACATTGATGTGCTGAATTATCACAATATTTTATGCTATGACACTGAATCGATATTGGAAGGCATTTTTATTAAGAATTTACATCAGATCATTTACTTTAGTTCTTTAGTTTTAGGCAATTCAAACTTCTACCACTAGGTGGCAGCAGTTTTAACGCCTTCAGCCCGACAGAACAAGATCTCTTCATAGAGTCGGATGTGTTTGGAAGTTTCTGAGTTTTCTATTAAATTATCATCTGGATTTTGGTCTTGCAACATATCGTATCGTCTTTTCTGTATCGTGATATTTATCGTATCACCAGATTCTTGCCAGTACACACCCCTATTGCACAGGTGCCTTACTGTTAATGGTTAATCTGCAGCACAGCAGGCTCCAATAGCAGCGTAGAATATCAGCTGGGTTAAAGAATAACAACATATTTAACGGGAAAACTGGTTTAGCTCAAACCCAGTGTAAAAGCTCTTTATCTAATGAACTACACTGGCTTTAACTGTTGTTACGGTGGTTTGCATTTATTATTTTCACAATAGAATATTCAGAAAAGCTTGGACAGTTATATAAGAGGTTATTTTTTTTATGTTCCCTGACCATTTTTGAACACTGTATTAGATTTTTGCTGATGAAAATGAGACTAGATAGGGACCGACAGCACATAAAGGCATAGCATAAATGAACAAGAGGGAGGACGGTGTAGGAAACTCCGGAGAAGGACTCAAAGAGGAAAGATGATTGAAATAGAGGCTGGTGATGGAGGCGCTATTGATATAAAGTGGAAGAGAGGGAGAAAGCGTAAGCATGAGGGAATTAAAGAGGAAAAAGGGAGAGGGTGGAGAGGTAATTTTCTAAATGGAAACTATAGCAGGGTGATTTATCGATGGTATGACAGCTGTAATGTGACTATTACACAAGTATGGACACAGAAAGGGAGAGAGGGAGGGAGAGGATGGGGACATGAATTCTGAAGATGGAGGGCAGATGTGAAAAGTTCAGAGAAGGAGTGTGTTTGAGCCAAATACTTGATGCATTGCAGCCTCAACATATGCAGAGAGCGGATAGTTTGGCTATTTTAAAAAGATTGTTAAATCGTTCTCATTCTCAGATAATGCACGAGGCACTTATTGACGTATTGATTCATTTTTACTGCTCAGAAGAAAGGATTGCCACTTCGAGGCCAGCCAGTGTTTTCCCACTGTCTGTCTAACAGGTGAACAACTTATCCAGCCTCCTCCGGGTTATTCTAAATAATGTTCTGCAGTGTTTGCCTCTCCCACCCATTTAAAGTACTGTCACTTTTAATACTGCCATTAACTTATATAGTTTCTAAAATCTAAATTTAGGTGGAATAATTGTTTTTGACGCTTATAAATAGTTTTCAGAAGATGTTTAATTACCACTACTTTGTCCTGATTATTTCACTATTAAGCTTTCACTGTGTGTCGACACAGATGACAAAAAAATACATTATAAACAACGGTAACACTTCCTTTTACAGTCCCATAAATACTAAGTACTTACATGGTAATTGCATAAGAAGTTAAAGTGTATTATGATAAATGGCCTGTATTTGATATAGGAGAATAAGAAGAAAGTATCATTTCTATAGCGCCTCTCAGGTTAAAAATCACGAGGCGCCTATAGCGCCTTCTAGAGTCCTGGAACCCCCCAAGGCGCTTTACAACACAGTCATTCACCCATTCACACACAAATTCACACACTGGTGGGGATGAGCTACGATGTAGCCACAGCTGTCCTGGGGCGCACTGACAGAGGCGAGGCTGCCGAGCACTGGCGCCACCGGTCCCTCCGACCACCACCAGCACAACACATTCTCACACCCAGGGCGTCGGAAACAAACGCTTGGTCAGCCACCCTTCACGTCAGACCCCAGATGCCAAAAGTGCCCTTTTTCATTACTTATGTGCGAAATGGGTTTTTTCTAGGGCCGGGACTTTTAACGCGTTAATTACGATTAATTAATTAGAAAAAAATAACGCGTTAAAAAAATTAACTCATTTAATCGCAGCTTGCATTTCAAGCACGGCGGAACCTTTGTCATTGCACGATTTCCTCATAGACTGAATATCACTGACGCACACAACAATGCACAGCCGATGTGCACAGCGCTAATGGCTGCTAAAACGTAATAAAAACAGAAAGAAGTTGCCTTGCTTGGACTGATGCAGGATTTAGGAAACACGTCCGCCTCTTTTCTTAACTTGGGGAAAAAAAAAACTTCCAGACAACAACGGAGTCCGTGCCGCGGACATTTTTCAGAGATCGTCTCTGCTGCAGCTGCCCGCCCGGTAGCACCGAAAACTTTACAAAAGTTGCGGTAAGCTATATTTTTAGCATTTACATAACATCTGTGCAGCGCTGAAAGCACCAGACATAATAATTCTGTGCCCTAACAGTAGTTTATGAAAGTAGTCAGACAAACGAGAGGCACCTGGCTGCCGCTGGAGAACGCTCCGTGTTCTCCCTACTATGTAAACAATCACAAACAACGTGTCTTAAAGTTGAAAACAGAAGTTTCAGTTAAAACAGAAACACTCTGAAACTTTTCTTATGATTTTCTAAACAATTCTGTGGGGGAATTATATGTTTTTGAGACGAGTCTCTGTCTAAACATCACATGCATTACTATCATTAAGCAGCAGGTGTGTTGAAGCTGTCATCAGCTGAGGGGCGGATGCTTAAGTGCATCAGGGGCAGCGAGGAACGAGGAAGTTGTGATCAGGCTGGAGATCACACCAGATTCGCTGCTGCAGGCATGAATCTGCGGGTCTGCAGCACCCCCTTCTTAACGTGACAGCAGGACTTCCCATGTAAGGAAGGTCCGCTCACCTGTTCGTCAGATCATTATTTCCTCGCCATGATCTTTTATCATCCCATCATCCTCCAGTCATCCAACTGGAACCAGTTAGTGTTCCTGATCATTCTCAGAATATGCCATGCCTGCTCTGGTGTTAAAAGTTAGTACATTTAAGTCCTAGATCATATTTGTGCCTGTTCTACTGTCATTTTGAAGGATTGTTATTTGTGTTTTTACTACATTATGAGTAGAAATGCTAATAAAAACTCCCAATTATACAAACAAGTGAAACTGGAAAAATTAGAATCTGGTGCAAAGTCAAATTTATTTCAGTCATTCAACTAGACAGAGAGACTATTTAAAGGCTCAGGAACCCTTTGCAGATGTTTTCTATTTGTAATTATAAATTTTTGTTGATTTGGGGTTTGTTTCATATCACACAGTGACATTTGATTAATTAAAATGCATTTTTTATTAAAAGCTTTAGTTTACAGTAATAACCATGTCTAATGTTTGATTCTCTATCTCATAATTTTAATTAAAAGTTTTACTTTGAGAGCACATTTTCCTGAACGATTAAAATGTGATTAATTGAGATTAATTAATTACAAAGCCTGTAATTAATTAGATTTAATTTTTTAATCAAGTCCCAGCCATAGTTTTTTCCTTTTTGTAACTGCAGTTCCCAATGCAGCATAAAACTGACGTGATTAGATATCCGCTGATGTGGCACAGAACCAGCTCATTTAACCGCACCTAAACCTTAACGTTTCACTATTTATAACCTTCCCCTCACCCTCATCCTAACCTTAACCCTCATTTAACCGATGCAGCACCGAACCGGCTCGTTTAACCGCACCTAAACCTTAAATGCGGCACCGAACCAGCTCATTTAACCGATGCGGCACCGAACCACCTCGTTTAACCGCACCTAAACCTTAACGTTTCGCTATTTATAACCTTCCCCTCTCCCTCATCCTAACCTTAACCCTCTTGCTACCTAAAACGTTACTCTCACTGCGATCAAGCATTTGTTTCCCCTGCATTCTGACTCTGACAGTCAGAGTCTGACTGTGAATTTTCGTATTTGCCGCCCAAGGGGAACGTTAAAACGTACCATCTGGCGAGGGGGAGGTTACACATACCCTCTACTTTTAACCTCCACCGTGGTAGTTGAAACCTCCCCCTCGCGTTGGCTCGGTCCAAACCCGACCAATCACGAGGCGGCTCCCGCCGTTCACTTCATAGAGCCGGCTTTTAGAGCGATCGACACATCACCAACGTGTTCGCTAGCAAGATGGTTAAGGTTAGGATAGGGGTGAGGGGAAGGTTAAATAAGAGGATAAGGTTAATGTACAATGAGCTTGTTTGGTGCCCTGGCTGCGTACATCCCATCGCGTCAGTGTAATGCTGCATTGGGATCTGCAGTCAAATAAGGGAAAAACCCCTTTTTGCACATATGTAACGAAAAAGGGCACTATTGGCGTCTGGGGTCTGACGTGGAGGGTGGCTGACCAAGCGTTTGTTTTTGACGCGCTGGGAGTGAGAACGTGTTGACCAGCAGGCAACGTGGGTTGTGTCTTGCCCAAGGACACAACGACAGACTGAGCGGGGCTCGAACCTGCAACCTTCCGAATATGGGGCGAGCACTTAACACCTAGGTGGCACTGTTTCTGAGTTCTTAAACAGTTATTACCATGTAACTCAGGTTTAATTCTAGTTTTATTGTTATTAATCATTCCCAGTAAATACTGTTTTACACAATAATTACTCTTTATTACAATTTTACACTTTAATTACACAATAATACTCTTGAACTTACTATGTAATTACCATGTAAATACTTAGTAATTAGGGGACTGTAAAAGGAAGCATTACCAAAACAACTTTTAAATACTTTTTTCCTGTGTTTTGTTGTCTAGCATTCTTGTTGGAATAATGTCGATGGAGATTTTCAAAAGCAAAAATGAAATGTTGAGATTTGCGCAGAAAGACCGTCAGCGGAATGGAACCAAACCGCTTTCAGAGTCATTTTGTGCAAAACTCAGATGAAAGGTTATCTGGTTATGAAGTTAAACCTTAAAAGGTTTCCTAAAAAAATATATTTTTGAAATGGGATCAGCAGTGATGGGAATAACGTCGTTTCAAATAACAACGTTACTAAAAAAAACAGTTTTTCAGTAACAAGTATTCTAATTAATCAACATCTTCTTTTATCATAACACCATTTTCCGTTACTGATGAGGAAATGCGTGCGTTACTAATCAGCACCGTGGTGTGTTGAAGCTGTCATCAGGAGCTAAAGAGGCAGCAGTAGCTCCACAGGTTGAGCGGGTTGTCCAATAATTGGAAGGTTTCAGTATAGCATCCATCACAGAGTTAGTCCTGGTAGATTGTAAGAATTTATAATTATAGAAATTAAAGATTCTTAAACGATCCCAACTCTCTCTTTTCTTGTCTCTCAGTCAATACAGAGTGTTTAAGTAAACTCTCTGATGATAAAAACAACCACTTCTGATTATAATATTTAGATCAAATTACAGTGTATAAATATACGAACCACAGATCACTACAGGTTCAATCCCGGCTCCGGACAGAGAATTCTGCTGTTGTGTCCTTGGGCAAGACACTTAACCCACCTTCCCTGATGGTGGTGGTCAGTGCTCAGCAGCCTCGCCTCTGTCAGTGCACCCCAGGGCAGCTGTGGCTACATCGTATCTCATCACCATCAGTGTGTGAATGTGTGTGATGGATGAATGATACACTGTAGTGTAAAGTGCTTTAGAGTGCTTACTCTGAGAGGCGCTACACAAGTGCGGGTCATTTATCATGTTTTCATCCAAGCGCATCACGGCCGTGAAGAACAAAGAAGATGTGATAATAGTTACAGCTGCAGACCCGCAGATTCGCTGCTGCAGGCGTAAATCTGCAGCCGTACCATTCTTGGCGTGACTGCGGAACGTCCCAAAGGTCCGCTCACCTGTTCACCGCTCAGACGTCACGATCTTCTACCTTCCTAGATTATCCAGCTGTAACCTGTTTCTGATCGTCTCTTTAGTACAGCTGTAACGCTGGTTGCATCAGTCTCAGACGTCATGGAGCTCAGGTGTTATCAGAACTACCTGTGTGTGTTTACCACCCAGCTTCAGCTCTTCTGGGTTTGCGTCTGACTCAAGTTAGTAAAGTTAAGTCCTCCATCAGGCTTGTGCCTCTTCTAGTGTCATTTTAAAGGATTTTATTTATTTATTTACCCATTGCTAGATTACCAGCAACAGAAATGTTTCTAAAAACACACAATTATGTGAAGCTGGAAAAATTAGAATACTGTGCAAAATCACATTTATTTCAGTAATTTAACTAGACTGAGAGACCATTTAAAGGCCCATGAACCTTTACAGGTGTTTCTATTTGCTATTATACATTTTAGCTGATTGGGGTCTTGTTACATATCACACAGTGACATTTTAATAGTCTAGATTAGAGTAATGTTCCAGTTTGTAGTTCCTCCTGTTAAACGCTCATTTATTTCAATTATTCAGTTTTATAACAAAAAACATTGGAGTACATTTTATTATGTTCCAGTCTCGCCATTTATATTTCAGTAATATAGTAAATTTAGTAAGTTTAATTAAGAAGGGAACCCATTTTTATTGCGTTCTTTAATGAAAAAAAGTTATAAAATAGTTATTTTTCTTAGTAATTAGTTACTTTTGTAATCTTGTAGTAGTAGATAAAGTAATCAGTAACTATAACTAATTACTTTTTAAAAGTAACTTTCCCAACACTGGTGATTAGTCACTTTGGGTTTCAAATGCAGGCTTAATGTGAAAATAGCCTTCTACCTCTATTTCCTGTAAGTTAGCATTCATGGACTCACCCATCTTGGCTCGCAGCGGAGGAGACTGCTGATGGTTTAGCCTCCAGGAGAGAGCAGAGCGTGCCTCGTCTAGTAAAAACGAACCGTTAGCATTAGCAACTAATCAACATGACAGAACTGCTTCAGACTTGTTAGTTGTGGAGATAAAGCATCCAATGTTGCAGAGCAAACTGAGTCAGTGGTAGAGATGTGTTGCTGTTATCCAATCAGAGCCCAGATGTTTGAATACCAGGAAAAAAGACCTAAAATCTTGTCATTGTCTGCGCCGGCTAACTTCCACTTTCTGAAACAGGAGCGCAAGACTTTTTTCCACACAGAATCCCACTCACAAGGCATTCATTTATACTGGAGACCACTGCAAAAGTACTGAAAAAAGAAGTGAACTTGTCATTTTACCCAAACTTTCCCAAATGCTGCCAATGGAAGTTAAACCGTGTCTTTGTATTGTGTTTCTTCTTTAGCCGAGTGTGGTTCTTCAGTTGTAAATAATGAAGGAATACTCCTTTCTCCCAACTATCCACTGAACTACGACAACAACCATGAGTGCATCTACAGCATCCAGGTAGTCCTGTAACTTGTAGGACCTTTGGGTTTCTGTTCAATAGGGATGGTTTAAGCAGTATTTAAAAAGAGGCACCATGCATTCAAATGGTGCAATAATACAGTTTTAACAACAAGTGCAAACCGCCCGTGATCCTGGTCTGTAAGCCTGATCTGTATTCCATGTTGACTCCAGGTGCAAGCTGGGAAAGGCATCAACATTTCTGCGAGGACCTTCCATCTCGCTCAGGGCGATATTCTCAAAGTAAACAAACGCATATACTTACAGAGCTCTCAATGTTGTTCTTTCTACCCCCAAAAAAGTATTTAAAATGTTGTTTTGTTGCAGATTTATGATGGGAAAGACAACACAGCCCAGGTTCTGGGAGCTTTTACTGGGTCATCCATGTTGGGCCTCACTCTGATTTCCACATCAAACCACCTTTGGCTGGAGTTTTATAGTGATTCAGAAAGCACCGGAGAAGGATTCAAACTAGTCTACTCAAGTAAGTTTTGAAAGAAACTTCTCTTTTCATCAGCCTTTTTATTTCCTCTTGAAAGAACTTTGGGCAGGGGAGAAAAAAAAATCTTGTTTTTATTCATATGCGGCCTTCATTTAATCAGGAAACACTCGGGGAGATTAAAAATCTATTTTGCAAGCGCATGCTGGCCAAGACAGCAACACAGAAAAGGTTTCAGACGTGATTACAAAAATCAAAGCAATAAAAATAAACCCAAATTTTAAAAGCATTTACAACTAGATGTACTTGTCACCAACTGTTCTAAACAAACCACTTTAAAGTGTCCCGGGAGACCGGCTCGTGAAGCTTTAAGTCTAATTCCTCTACTGATTCCAGGAAGATGGATATTTAAAAAAACCCTCTTCTCCATTCAGGCTGGACTCTTGGGGCTGTAAGAAGGTAGATGTTCTGAGAGTGCGAGTGTTGTCTGGTTGATTCTTGCATGGAAAACAGTTGGTACTCACTCTTGTTTATGGCTCTGCACAAGCTTGTACATGTATTTTTTTGCTAGAATAAAAAAATGTTCAGCAAATCTTAGCAAATTATTGGAATTTTTTTTGTATCAAAGGTTCTTGACTGGAAATCATACAAAGTGAGAGCCTGATTGCAACACGGGGTTTACTTAGCAACACAGCTAATTATGTGGGTGGTGCCCCGGGAACAAAATGGGTATAAGAGCCTTTGTTAGTAACCAAGCTGTTGTAGTATAAATTACTATAGTATAAATATGGCCAGCATGTGCTGAGGGGACCCGTTTTGGTGGTCAGGTCTCTGCTTTTTGCAGATGAGGTGGTCCTGTTGGCTTCACCAGACAGTGATCTCCAGCTCTCGTGAAGCAGCTGGGGTGAGAGTCAGCTCCTCTAAATCTGAGACCGTGGTCTTGAGTCGGAAAAGGGTAGAATGCCTTCTCCAGGTCAGGGATGAGGTCCTGCCTCAAGCGGAGGAGGTTAAGGATCTCAGGGCTTTGTAGACGAGTGAGGGAAATGTAGTGCGGGAGATGGACAGGCGGATTGGTGCTGTGTCTGCAGTGCTGCAGGCGTTGTACCGGTCTGTCCCGGTGAAGAGTTGGAAGGCGAAGCTCTGGATTTACCAGGTGATCTACGTTCCTACCCTCACCTATGGTCACAAGCTTTGGGCAGTGACCAAAAGAATGAGACCGCAGATACAAGTGGCCAAAAGGAGTTTTCTCCACAGTGTGGCGGGGCTCTCCCTTGGAGATAGGGTGAGAAGCTAAAGTGACTTCCAATTTTTGAGTGAATGGACCTAATATGCGTGTTTTTGGACTGTGGAAGAAAACCCACTTTTCCAATGGGAGAACATGCAAACTCCACGCAGCAAAGGCCACAGACCGGATTCAAACCTGCAACACTTTTGACTGCAAGGTAACACTGCTACCAACTATGACCCCTTTTTTGTTTCTGTTCAACATAATAGGTCGTACTTGAAACCTGAAGATAAAAACGAATTTGTCGCAGTTAGTTAAAGCTTCCAAAGAGTTCCTGCATCCGTTGGTGCTCGCCTGTCCTCGACAGTCCGCTCTCATCGTTGAAATTAGAAGCTCTGCTCTAATTACGCTTCACATGATTGCATGACCAGGTTTGCATTGTTCTTTTTGAATGAACGGAGGATTTCTCTGCACCCTTCTCATAATTTAGCTAAGTATTTTTTGGGGGGTGGGAGAACATTAGCTTAAATAGCACTGCAGCATTTTTCTGTTCGTATTTCTGTGCTACAATTTGATATGAAGACAGGGTATCCGCGGGTCCTTAAAAAGTCTGAAAAAGTCTTAAATTGGCTTTTCTAAATTTAAGGCCTTAAAAATCCTTAAAAGTGACAAATAATCCTTAAATACAGTTTCCAAAGGTCTTAAATTACCCAAGACCCAATGAACAAGAATTTCTAGTTAGTCTTCAGCATTTTTTTTTGTATGATGTTGGTGTAAGCGGAACCGTACACATTCAGTTGGTTGTGAAAGAGGGCTATTTTTAGATGAGCACATTAGCTGGTTAAGCTAGTGGGAGCTTGCGCCATGGGGAAGTGCAAGTTTAATGGTAATTGGGTGGGTAATCCCACGTTTGCGATGTGGTTAGCACCGGTTCCAGGCAATAGCTGGAAATTATAGCTTCAATTTAATTTAAAAAAATAGCTTAAATTTGGTCGAAGCGGCCTTAAAAAAGGTCTTTAAAAGTCTTAAATTCGGCTCCCTTAATCCTGCAGATACCCTGGAAGAGTAAAAGCTGTAATCGAGTATAAATCTCGATAGATTTCAATGAATAATTCATTCTCTTTTGTTTCCGTACACATGTTTAACAAACAGAGTCATTTCAGATGGGTAACGGTGCCCTGTAGATCTCTGGGTGATGATAGATGTGTTTCCGTTGCTCAGTGGTGAAAGCTCGGTTTTCCAAATGACCACGTTCAAAGATTTAGACACGCCCCTACATCACTGCCCGGAGAACAGCTCAAAACACGGCCGCCACCTTGTCTTCTGGGTAATGTCGTAGATCAAATCCTGGTTATGGTCTTGTAAGGATATTTATAAATCTATTCAAATCCTACGCTGGAAGACTGTGCGCTAACTGAATATTCTGAATATTACCATGGAAACTGAGCTCAGAGAGTGAAAAACAACCTTAAATTGGATAAAGTGTACACATGTTCCTGTATCACTCCTAAATGGTATGCATCGTGTATCCTTTTTACAGAGTTGCTGATGCCAGCTTGGTTGTAAACAAAATACTTAAGTGCACCAGATTTTAAGGAGATATCGCCATTCATTTGGGGAAAAATACATTTGTTTCCTCATATGGGCTTTGCATTTCCCATTTGAAGTTTTTTTTAAGTCCACTCTGAGTATTTTTCGCCCTTTTCTCCAACCAGGTTTCGAGTTATCTCACTGCGAGGACCCCGGCGTGCCTCAGTTTGGCTTCAAAGTCAACGACCAAGGCCATTTCTCTGGGAGCAGCATCACATACAGATGTGAGCCAGGGTACACGCTGCATGGGGCCACCACACTGAAGTGTATGACTGGTGAAAGGAGAGCTTGGGACAACCCTCTGCCTTCATGTATCGGTAGGTCTTTGAAATGTGAATCAGTTACTCTTGGAAAATCGGTGGTCTCAAACTCCGGCCCTTGAGGGCATCGCCCAGCATGTTTTAGTTGTTTCCCTGCTCTGACACAGTTGATTGAATGGTTGAGTCACACCTTAATCACCTGCTAATGTATACAGGTGGTTTTAAACAGCCCTCAAAGACCAGAGTTTGAGAGCTAAGCCACAGACATAATGGCACTTAGCTACACATTTTATTTTACTCAGTGGAAACATTTTAGGGACAAAAACCCAATGCTGTATCCGCAGTAGCTGCAACTCCGCCAAGGCTGCCCTTTGTCACCGATTTTGTTCATAACAATTATGGACAGGGTTTCTAGGCACAGCCAAGGTGTTGAAGGGATCCGTTTAGGTGGCCTAATTATCGAGTCTCTGCTTTTTGACGATGATGTGGTCCTGTTGGCTTCATCAGAACGTGATCTCCAGCTTTCGCTGAGCGGTTTGCAGCAGAGTGTGAAGCAGCTGGGATGAGAGTCAACTCCCCTAAATCCAAGACCATGGTCTAAAGTCGGAAAAGGGTGGAATGCCTTCTCCGGGTCAGGGATGATGTCCTGCCTCAAGTGGAGGAGTTTTAGTATCTCAGGGTCTTGCTCATGATTGATGGGCGGATCGGTGCCGTGACTGCAGTGATGCGGGAGTTGTACGGATCTGATGTGGTTAAGAGAGAGCTGAGCCAGAAGGCAAAGCTCTTGATTTACTGGTCGATCTACGTTCCTACCATTACGGTCACAAGCTTTGGGTAGTGACTGAAAGAACGAGATCGCGAATACAAGCGGCCGAAATGAGTTTTCTCCACAGGGTGGCTGGGCCCTCCCTTAGAGATAGGGTGAGAAGCTCGGTCATCTGGGAGGGGCTCTGAGTAGACCCGCTGCTCCTCCACATCAGAAGGAGCCAGTTGAGGTGGATCGGGCATCTGGTCAAGATGCCTCCTGGACGCCTCCCTGGTGAGGTTTTCCAGGCACGTCCAACCCAAGGGAAGATGCTGGAGGGACTATGTCTCATCTGGCCTGGGAACGCCTTAGGATTTCCTGGAGGAGCTGGCCCAGGTGGCTGGAGAGAGGGAAGTCTGGGCCTCTCTACTCAGCCTTGTTTTGGCCCAGAACAAATATTCCGTCGATCAAATCACATTGCAGAGATTTCCTGGGCCATCTTAAAATGTGCCAAACAAAAAAATAAAATATCATAGCCTAGCATAGAAAACCGAATCATATTATAGGGACGCAGCAATTAAAACACACTTCATTTTAACGCAAACACTTTCAACAGCAACATTTGTTATTGCACAGTGGAAAGATTACACCGTTTTTCTGTTTTCGGCAACATCTCCGCTTACGGAAGATCCTCTCAATAAACTGGAAGCAAAACAGATGGGAGGCCAATTTCTTTTTGAATTGCCTTCTTGATTTCTTACGTTTACCACAAACTGTTGAGAGTTTAAAGTCCCAGTGAAAAACCAATTTATTTAGGATTACACCACCTGGATGCTTTCTGTCCAACACAAACAACCGTTTGCCTGTAGTGGGCAATTTTATCTTGTGTTTCTGGAGGCTACATTCATGTACGTTCAGCTCTCAGACATGCTCTTACACACACACACGCACACACACGCTTCCTACTAACTCCTATTTATGTGTCTGTCTAAGCAACCATCCCTTTTTCTTCGAATTGACCCATAAACTACTTTTAATCAATTTGCTTCTTGCTACAGACACATTTATCAAAGCAGCAGTTCTTTTATGGAAACGATAAAACACGCTGGGAAGTACACCCCCCTTTGAACATTGACACATTTCTAAATATTCTGTTATAACATCATTGCCGTTTTAATGTCTCTAAACAGATGGGACATCATACAAACAAATATTGATGTCAACAAATCGATTTTCTTTCTCAGGATTTTGCACTTTAGCTTTTCACAAATACACACCGACATGAAAAGAAAGGGTCGTATACACAAAAATATGATGTCGCGAAACTATGAGGTACAATTTGCTGCTAAATATATGAACCAATTTATTTTTTATACAATATAAAAAAGAAAGTGATAAACTGTGAAATAGTACAATATGAAATTAAAATAGAATTTGCTAAAAAATACAAGCTAATCAAGACGTTTATCAGAACGATTTATAAACAATACAATATATCGCACTAAAAATTTCAATTGGAAATAACCAATATTGGTTTTCAGTCTTAAATACATACCATACACACATGATACATCAAACTCTTCAGCTACTTTTCCTCTCTCTCAAAATTAAAGCATATGAGAGATTTGAAGTAAAGTTTATGAAATAGTTCAGTTTGTTTGGCACAACTTGTAGGAATTAGCCCTGTGTGAACATACGCTGCCCTCAACACATAGCTATGTGTAGCTAGCCAGCTAGCAACAAAAACAAAAACAAGATTCTTATTCCAAGGTTTAATTTTCTTATCTGAAGATCTTTATGAATGTTTTATCATAGCTGCAATATACAGAAAAAGAAAAAAATGCATTACTAACTAATACACACATCTTAGTGTCACTCTTAAGGAGAATGACTATTACTACTATCAGCCTACTACTACTACTACTAATGAGATTCTGCTTTTGGAGACAAAATAAATGTGGCACTTTTCCTATTACTAACTTAAATGGAGTAGTTGTAAATGTAGGCATGCATAATAGGAGATATGTGGTGTTAGTAACATAAAATGTTTTAGTCTTTCTTTTTTATGTGAGTACACATCATATTGGAAATTAGGACTAGGAAATATGCATATATCTGTAAAAACAAAATAAAAAGCCAATACAGAGTATCCATAGTTGGATGTTTTTGCGTAGAAACATGGTGGTGCTATATACTGTCTCTGCCAGGCCAAAACCTTGAATCTCCTAAAATCTAACGTTTTAGTTCAGTAAAGTCTTTTATTTTTCTTTTACATGAAATTAACAGTTTAGTCACTAATCCTGTGACACTTTTACTGGATCGTCATCCATGAAAACAACCACAGATGTTAAGGGTGACCCATGGAGTTCAGAAACTTCTAATGAGGAATGAAGGAACAAGGATTTGCCTGACTGATTGTATACTATATGATAAATGACCACAGTTGTATAGCGCCTTTCAGAGTCAGAGGACTCCAAAGCACTTTACACTACAGTGTATCATTCATCCATTCACACACACATTCCCTGGTAATGAGCTACGATGTAGTCACAGCTGCCCTGGGGCGCACTGACCACCACCAGCAGTGTCTTGCCCAAGGACACAACATTAGGGTTCTCTGCCGGAAACCGGTATCGAATCTGCAACCTTCCGATTGTTGGACAGCCTGCTGTACCTCCTGAGCTTCTGCTGCCCCCACGATACTTGATGGACCAGATGCACTGTGCTACCAAACCCATTATTGTCCCTGTACGTTACATTTCATCTCATACGCTGCCTTTATTAGAGCTGCATAAATAAGTTATTTAGTGCGCCCTGTTGCACCGCTGCAGTAACATCGTTTAATTAGGCCCAAAGAAAGGCAACGTCATTTCAAAGGGATGAACAAAATGTCTGCTGCAGTTTAAGACCCAGCCAAACACTTGAAAGGTCTTTCTTTCCACATTCCCTCCTTTCAACTTTTGGATTTTGAACTCAGCTTAATAAGTCTCCCTCCTTTTTCACTATTAATAATGAAAGACTCATAAAACCACTGGCTAAAATTCTCTGACTTTGTATTTTAGCAGTGACACACCGTGACCTCATCCAACCGCCAGTCTTAATATTGTATTTCTTATTATTATTGCTCAGGTTCTCCTTCTTTACCCCCGTTGGTTCTTTTTTTAAACTCCCCTTCCCTTTGCCTATAGTCTTACGGCGTCCTCTCTTTATATTGCTCCTGTTACACCAGATAATGTATTCAAGTGATGAGGAGCCCGAGGGAGGAGGGACTTGCAGAGGGAGGAACAGCAGAGAGAATGAAGATTGCGAAAATATATAACTGAGAGAGACAAAGTGGGAGAGAGGAATTATTTTAGTTATATAATGTGATGTGATTCCTTCAGGGAGGAATGCAAGATCAGCACTTTGTTTCTTCTTCCTGCTCATCCGTCTTCCGCTCCACTCTTAATGTTCTGCTGGGACAGAAAAAAACCAGAGAGACGGCTTGACGCAGAGGTGGAGC
This sequence comes from Nothobranchius furzeri, assembly GCF_043380555.1. Classification (NCBI taxonomy): domain Eukaryota; kingdom Metazoa; phylum Chordata; class Actinopteri; order Cyprinodontiformes; family Nothobranchiidae; genus Nothobranchius; species Nothobranchius furzeri. The sequence continues at coordinate 2,292,461 of NC_091759.1, read as the reverse complement.
GGCGGCTTCGTTTTTAATCATCTGCTTTTTTTCTTTGGTGATCATTTAGCGGCCCCACGGGTCCACCTTGTGGGTTTGAATGTCTAAATAAACAATTGCCTCAGACAGATAAATGGTTGACTTGTCGTCGCTCTGGAACACACTGGGATGTCTTAGTTCATGTCATTCGTGGGACGTCAGCGACGGTTGTGTAACATCATGTCAGCGACATTTCACACAGTATTCATATCAAAAGGGATTCGGTGTATTTTACGTGTTTTTTATCTGTCCTGCAGCCGAGTGCGGCGGCCGCTTTAAAGGCGAGTCCTCCGGGAGGATTCTTTCCCCTGGATACCCCTTTCCTTACGACAACAACCTCCGCTGCACCTGGACCATCGAGGTGGATTCAGGGAACATCGTGAGGTAAAGCGACCTTTTCAAAAGAAGGCTTTCCTTTAAAACGTCATTATTTTTAATCGTATAAACACATTATTACAGCCTGCAGTTCCTGGCCTTCGATACTGAAGCCAGCCACGACATGCTGAAGGTTTGGGACGGCCCACCTGAGAATGAAATGTCTCTGGCTGAGCTCAGTGGGTCTCTGCTCCCGGAGGGAATCCACTCCACCCTAAACACCGTCACGGTTCAGTTTGAGACCGACTTTTACATCAGCAAGTCGGGATTTGCTATTGAGTTCTCAAGTAAGTAAAACGAATCAAATATTGAACGCGTACGTTTGCTCTTCCCCAAAGTAGAATCCCGTTTATTTAATTAGACCTAAAATAAAATGTGTGTTAGCCACTTCATCTCACCCATGAGAGAAAAATGAAAACCATAAGAGAGCTCTGCGGATACGGAGTCCCAATCCAAGACTTCAGCAACGCATTAAAATAAGAAGACCAAAGGAAAACACATCTAAGTTGTCCATTAAGTTTCTCTTTCGCTTGTGTAGGAAGAACATCTCCCCCCCCATTATGCAACTTTTCTCTGCACAACACCTGTAGCTACTACAGTCAGCTCAAGTGCTGTAGGAGGCTGAGAAGCCCAGACTTTTCACAGTCCGTCTGTGATTTCTCGTTGTGTATTAGCGTATCTTTTACTGTCGGCTGGTTCTGCGTTTTTGTCCGAGTTGCTGCAGTGAACTAGGCTGAGTGGGACTTCGCGGAGACCTGTGATTCGCTTTGGGGACACCTGAAAGAAAAAGCTGAAAGAGAGTAGTTTGTTTTGAAGGCTTCGTGTCATGCAGCTCTGTCTAATCCACCACGAGAGATGCTCAGAATGCACACATTACAAGCGTCTGTTAAAATACCACCAACTTACAGGCATCTTACCTCTCCGCTGGAGACACGTTAGCCTGCTAGCTAAATTGTGTGACGTTGTGACGTTTTCCTCCAGGAAACGATGAATATGATGTAGGGGAGCTTGTTAAAATTAGAATTGTTGTTCCATTTGAAAAATATCTATTTCAGGATGAATTTAGAAAGTCATGTTTGTTGTTTTATTTGGTTAAATCCGGTCTTTTCCTTGCGATTCCGACCCTTTGAGAATCACGTGATCGGCCCGATCTGTGATCACGCGATTTCCAAAGGGTCAGAGTCGCATGGAATTGGAGCATCCCCTAATTTATATCCTTTTTTATTAGGCAAGGCAGTGCACCTTTACGTATAGAGCACATTTCAAACACAGAGGCGATTCAATGTGCTTTACAATTATCAGGACACGATATGAAAACGTAAAAACACAAATGGAGTTGCAGTTCAGAGCTAAAGGAGAAGACAGAGGTACAGCGCAGATTACAGCGGAGACAACGAGTACATTAGGGTTTTTAGTTTAACAACACGAGGGTTGGGGCACATCTCAGGGCAAGGGGAAGCTGATTCCATATGTGAGCAGAATAGCAACTTAAAGCATCTCCATCTTGTTTTGTTCTGACCCGAGGTTCTAACAGCTGATTGTTATCAAAGGATCTCAGAGCCCTGTTGGGTGTACATATAGGAATGACATCTGACATGTATTTTAGTCCCATGCCATTGAGTGATTTATAAACTAGTAGTAGCACTTTGAAGTCTATTCTATTGTTTATTGGTAACCAGTGTAGGGATCTAAGATCGGGAGTGATGCGCTCCATTCTCTGAGTTCTTGGTAAGACTCTAGCAGCAGTTGTTTCACAGCTTCTTTTATTATATTATTGCACGAGAATTAAACAGCAAAATGTAAAACACTTAAGACTGACACCAGAATATATTTAGTTATTAATAAAGTCAAACCAACTCTAAGGAGATCAAATAAAAAGTATAAATGGAAGTTCATAATGGAAAAAAAACACAATGAGTTCATTTTAATGTTATGTGACCTCACCATTTTATATTTGCTATTTCAATAAGATAACAGGACAAATGACAAAAGGTCTGACTAAATGTAAAAATTTCATCTACCAAGGCAGAAATAGATCTAAAGGAACAAATTTCAATATATTTTTTTATTTCAAAATAAAATAGAGGATTTTCACAATTATGAATATTACAAATCACATTCAAGGGGTGAAGCAATAATAATTAATTTTGTTGTTTTGAACTAAATATGTAAAACAGACTCAGAACAACACGCAAACAAACCCCTGTTCAGTAAAAACTAAATGGAAAAGCTGGTAAAAGCTTAGAAAAATCACCGGTTAGAGTTTTTGTTTGCATATGAGCGTTATTTTAATAAATATATGTGTATTTTTACAAACCCCACTTCTTATGTAACCTAAATAACTTTACCCAAGAGGATAGTTTGGCAGCATCTTGCTTTGAACGTCAGATATTCTACACTCTGGTGTTGTACGTAGTTACTGGGGTTGTTTTTAGCAAAGGTTCGGCACAAGGCAATAGTCCAAACCCATATATAGTAGAACGTGTGTGACCCTGCTTTTTGTAATTGCTCTCCTTTCCCTCATCCATTGTCCCCGTCTCCTACCTATCCAGGCTCAGTGGCTACAGCCTGCAGGGACCCAGGTGTACCAATGAATGGTAGTCGTAGCGGAGATGGCCGTGAGCCGGGGGATTCGGTGTCCTTTCAGTGCGACCCTGGATACGAGCTCCAGGGGGACGACAGAATAACCTGCATACAAGTGGATAACAGATACTACTGGCAGCCCAGTCCTCCCGTCTGCATAGGTAAGAACTCGGGTACATTCTGTAGGGACATTAAAATAGATGTACTGCACACAGCTGGAGTTGTTTACACTCAAGGACACACTTGCCACGGACGTATAGAAGGGCAGTGTCCTGTTTGCTCAAGCATATTTAGGGAGTTATGGTGTTTTAAGGCTAATAACATTTAAATTTGTTGCCATTGTAGCACCTTGTGGAGGAAACCTGACAGGCTCCAATGGATTTATACTCTCTCCTAACTACCCCCATCCCTACCCTCACTCAAAGGACTGTGATTGGCTCATTGCTGTCAACTCTGACTACGTTCTGTCACTGGCTTTTATCAGGTAACTTGCAAACCTGCAGTCTGTTCCCGGTAAAAAAAACGGGAGCTTCTCACCTCTTATCTTGTTTCTAGCTTCAACATCGAGCCAAACTACGACTTCCTTTACATTTACGACGGTCCGGACAGCAACAGTCCGCTGATCGGCAGCTTCCAGGACAGCAAACTCCCAGAGAGGATAGAGAGCAGCTCCAACACTATGCACTTGGCATTCCGCAGTGATGGGTCGGTGTCTTACACCGGCTTTCACCTGGAATACAAAGGTAACGTAAAGATGAAGCTCTGAACTGAACAGATTATTACAGTGGAGGTCAAATAAGTTCAAAAAATAGTTAAAGAAGTTAGGATGGGTAAATTCGACCTGCCTAGAGCGTGTAATATCAGCTATAACCAGCAGCCACACTAGATGGATCTCTGCATGTCGTCATGACAACATGCAACTGCAGCGTTGTCTAACCAACCAGTGTCACCATGAGACTAACGATAAACCTCTCGCTGTTTTATTTTAGTTAGGTTTTATTTGCAATTTACTGGAATATTATTGGTAAATAGTAAAACTATTATTTATAATTGATGTTGCAATGCCAGTCAGTTGTTGGTGTATTGGCTGGTCCTAATCAAAATTTTGAGTCACTTGTCTTTTTTAAATAATTCTCTGAAATCTTTTGTGAAGGAAAATAGTTTCTCTTCCAATCTATTTAAAACAAATGATTGTCACGTTGTTGATGAACCAAATGGAAAAGCTAGTTTCTGTGAGTGAACACTGTCTTACCTTTAAGCTCTGCACGAGTAATCCTACGTACTCAGTCCAAGTGCATGTCTACAAAAGGCAAATAAAGATGTCACCCATCTTATGTTATCACACAGCCGAACAACAAATAAAAACCACTTTACTAGGTTATGAAATGGTTTCTCTTATGGAATTAGAAGCCAAATAAACATATGTATGGCATCCAAATGTACTTCAGCAACAAGTACTAACTTTTTTCCATTAGGGTTTGAGTTGGTTTGCATGTTATGATGCAAACAAGTTTAGCTACAATCGTGACGATGAGTCTCGACTAAGACACCGCTGCCAGGAGGAAACATCTGCTGATTAACTCTTCAGAGAACTGGGGCTGGATTTTAGTGTCATTATAAAGGTCTGTCCCGAAGGGCCTAGTGTAGCGAAGATGATGATGATGATGGCTTTGTTTTTGGAAGTACTTCCCTTCATTAGCTGGGATGACTTCTTCTATGGTCTTTTTCTTTTTTGTGCTCCAACCCTTCTACTGAATACAGCCTCAATCACACATAAGCAAAGTGTTTCCTGTTTGATGGCTTGAATGTCCTTAAATGACATTTTAATGGAACGTAGTACCTCTGGGGACGTGGCCTGAGCGGTACCTGTTCTCTTCTCCATCCTGCTCCTGAATAATCACTCGGATCCTGTGAGGACGAGGAGCTTTTTTCTCCAGTGTGTCTTTTTCTCAAACCCCCACTGATATCCCGCCGTATCTCCTGCACTGATGACTCTCCAGTGCTGTTCGTTCTTTCCTGGACGCTCGCAGTAACCCAATCCAGCAGATGGTGAAGCTGCTCTCGTTTGACAAGAGATTAGTTCCATCGCTCATCGACTTCAGGGATGAGATCTTCCGCCTTGGAGATGTCTGCCTCTCTGAGAGTACAGATGTTAGGCTCACATCTCCACACCTGAGGAGTCTGGAAGACAGCACACACTGCAGACTGTTGCTCTGCGAACCTGTCAACCATCTCATCGGCACTGTTCCACCTGGTGCCTACATCTGTTTCCAGCGTGTGTCTCAGCAGACCAGCTACCTTCTGCTCGTCTTCAGGCGGCTGTTTTTAAGTGCTGAAGTGGTGGGGAAATGTAATGTTTCACCCTCCCACGCTGCCTTGACACCGCAAGTGACTAGAACAGGTCTAGTCTGTGGGAGGAGTGCTTCACACCGCCCAGTCTGGATGTGTTGGTAAAGCCAAATCTGTCTTGGGACTCTTCCAGTCCTTCTCTATATTTGTTTTTGAGCACAAAAAGCAGATCTGGCTCTCACCTGCGATAAAAGTCTGCCATCCGGATGACGCAAGAGTCGTAGCATCGGATGTCCACTCATCATAGAGCTGTTCTTCCTGCTTTGTTCAATTATTCCGACTTGGGTTTTGATCTTTTTACAGAGTGTGTCACTTGGGGTGTCAGTAAAACATCTCCACGAAGAGGAGTTTCATGTCTGTTTTCAAAGAGTGAACACTCGGTTCCTAGTGACCAAATGTGAATGCAGTCCTGTGGAAATAAAAGCTGCATTAGTTTATTATTGGCTTCATCATTTTTAAAATAGGTTGAAGCTTTATGTGATGATCTTCTTGGTGACAGAAAACACATCTTTTTGCTTGTCTTCCTCCTATTCTTGACCATTTGTACGTTTAATGATTTATCTGTTTCTTCATGTTTTTCCGCTCTCTTATTTCTTGTTTGAACCTTCAGTCAAAAGTTGTTTTTTTAAATACTTTTGATTCAGATTAAAATCTAAGTTATAGTTTGATGCACACACGCTTTTACGGAGACGTTTTCCCTTTGGGCGTCAGTAGCAACAAAGCCAGGTCACCATCAGTCCATGATTTCATTGCTTCCTTCAGGTTCCTCAAACAAGTGTAGGTTTTGCAGATCTTCACCTCTTTGCCTCACCCCAGAGTGACTTGTACTTCCACGCTCCATCATGTTAACAACAAAGCAAACTTGTTTTTGCTACTTCTTCTTCTTGTGGTTCTTGGCATTGGTCGGTGAACTGATAAAGCTAGCTGCTATCCATTTATTAGCTACCAGCATGTAAAGAGCGCCCCCTAGGGCACCTACCCGCTCCACAAAACTGTTAAAAGTCCTGTTTCTGCTCAGCGGAGGGCTGGAGAGTGCTGTCCCATGTGAAGCTGGTGAAGTTTGTACCTACACCCGGGGTATTCAGCAGAGGTGTGGACTGGAGACAGTTGACTTGGACTTGAGCCGTTATTTTAATGACTTCTGACTTGACTTGAGCATATTTGATATTTTAGCACAAAAGTGGCACGACATGGACAAAAATCATAAATCATTCTTCGTTCTGGGTTTGATTTACTGCTAAATGCAGCAGCTCTTTGTTTATAATCAGTTTCAGCTGCACTTTCTGCTTGTTTCAGCAAATAAATGAAGCTTTAAGAAGCTTTATTTCTGGTATTTATTCATTATCATTGTCATTAAATTGAAGTTGGACAGATGACTCGATAGTGACTTGAAAAATCAAAGTTAAGGACTTGGACTCGACTTGGACTTGGCTGTCTTTGACTTGGACTTGGCTCGAGACTTGACTGGAAAGACGTGTGACTTGCAAAGCAGTGACTTGGTCACACCTCTGGTATTCAGTTCTGGTCCTGGAGGGAAGGTATCCTGCACATTTCAGTTTTAACTCTGTTTCAGTTAAAATCGGTGATTAACAGCCTTCTGCAGAGCCTGAGGAGCTGCTGCACAGGTGACTCAACCACTGAATCAAGTGTGTTGGAGCAGAGAAACCAGTAAAACGTGCTGGATACCGGTCCTCCAGGCCCTGACATGAAGACCTCTGATCTAACTTTTAAAGAGATTGGTTAAAGTGTAAAAAGAAAAGTCCGAAGTTTCTTAATTCTGCTGCTGCTAAATTAATAAACAAGGAAATCTCTGAAACTCAGTTTTAACATCTTATGAGCGGCATTTGTGCTACTTATAGCACCACCATACAGAACTTAATAATTCATGAAGCAATGCATAAAAATTTCATAAAGAAACACAACTTTTTTTTGTTAACGGAGTGCATCCCAGAGGGAAGTTTTGTTTAATTGCCACTTTATAACTCATTTGGTGAGAAGTGAATGTAATAATCTGCTTAAAGCCGTTATGTCGGGGCTTTTTGGGTCTTATCTGCTTTTCATAAGCACAGCAGCTTGGAAAATGAATCTTTAAGGTTTCTCCTGGTAATGTGACAGAATGTTGGCCTGTCTGTTTGGAGAAGTTAGGAAACATGTAAGCGTTTAAAGGAAGCTGCAACCTGTCCTTATTGATGACTTCATGTTTCATGCTGCTTTCAAGATTAAAAGAATGATTACCCTTTCTGTACTCTGCTGAATGGTTGGGTACTAAATGAGTCCATCAGGGTGTGTGTGTGTGTGTGTGTGCGTGTGTGTGTGAGTGATTTACTTGCACAAAAGAGCAAATACTGGCTCTTTGTGGCTTCCAGAATTAATTTTGAAGTTGATGCAGGTGGCTGATAATCTTTTAGACGAAGGGCCAAAGCCTTCGTTTCCAGGGTTTGAAGCTGGGACAACAAGTTATCGTTCTTTCACCATCTTGGCAACAACGGCTAAGTCAAACAGACTGTTAGAAAGGCCAACGCTACGCCTGCCTCGTTTGATTATTGCAAGGGACTTAGTTATTATTAATTTGCCTCATTACTCATGTGTGCCTGTCCCTTTTTCTCTGCCTCATCCTCTCTCTTACTAATTTGTTCTTTCATGTTTCTGCGCTCAGCTAAGCTGAGGGAGTCCTGCTTCGACCCCGGGGTGGTTCTGAATGGAACCAGGCTGGGATCCGATTATAAGCTGGGCTCGACGGTCACCTTCTACTGCGAAGCTGGATATGTCCTGCAGGTACAAACGACTACATGACTGTTGACACGTTGGAATGGTACATTGGTTGGTTAAAGGCTTTGGCAGGTTGCTGTGTGGTTTATTGGTTAATGTGTTTCAGGATGGCCGGTTTAATTGGGGAACAGATTGGTGGCTGGTTAATTAGCTTATTGTTAATTTTTCTCTGTGTGTGTGTGTGTGTGTGTGTGTGTGTGTGTGTGTGTGTGTGTGTGTGTGTGTGTGTGTGTGTGTGTGTGTGTGTGTGTGTGTGTGTTTCTAGGGCTATTCTACTCTAACCTGCAGTATGGGAGATGATGGCAGGCCTGGATGGAACAGGGCTTTGCCTAGCTGTCAAGGTAAAGCTCTATAATAAACAATCAGTACGCACCCACTAACCACCTGGCAAAGTACTTGTTGAATAAACTAAAATTGTGTGTGTGTGTGTGTGTGTGTGTGTGTGTGTGTGTGTGTGTGTGTGTGTTTTATTTTTAAAGAATCTGGTCATGGTTCAGAATGTAATCTGAGTATGTTCCTTTTTGTGTGGATGGACAGAGTTAATCCCCTACAGGTGTTTGAGTTCAGTTGAGTGTTAGATTTTTTAGTCGAAACAAAATAAAAAAATTGTTATGTAAGAACAATTATTGACAGTCATGAAAAATCAATAAAAATACTTCTTATCGAAACAAAGCTGAATAATAAATGTCAATGAATAGAAAAATGTGTTGGTTAATAAACTAATTATTTTAGACAACTTCAGTAAATCCATCTAATGAAAACAACCACTCTATCACATTAAGCCATAACGACTTCGACAACTCATCATTGTATGGAGGAGGGGTATTCATATGTAGTTTCAGCTCTTTTAAGCAACAACAAACAGCTCCAGTTTATAAGCTTGGCTCTCCCATATTCCAGTCAGAATGGACGAAGCTCCTTGGATGAGAAGCAAAACATCAAAAAGTCCAGTTGCCTTCATTTGAATTTAATCCAGCTGCACACTTCCCAAAGGACTTTGTGGAACCAACCCACATGGACTGTTAATACGAACTGATTAATACGGATGCTTATGTGCACATGGGCGTGATGTTAAACAAATTGTTTTAGAACTGGATTCATACCCATTATTTTACCATGCCTTTGCACCAGTAAAACCAGATCTTTCCATACATGATGAATATAACTACAAACTACAAAAACCTTATGTTTGTCTGACAAATTTAAATGACATTTATTTACATTACAGTGACATTGTTTTCCCTTGGCGATAGGGGGCAGTACGTATCGCAGTACGGCAGTACGTCATTGCGAGCAAGCTGTATTTTTGTGTTTGAGTAAGACTTAACCTACGGATGGCCATTAGGGTCAAAAATTCCTAGTTTTCGAATGAGTAATTTGTCAGATAGTTAAACCTCCAGCAAAATGAAAATCACATGCCCACATAGAAGGAATCGTCGTGTCTAATATGGCGTCGCCCAGACACTTAGACTCGCTCCCGTGTATTTTAGACCTAATTTTGATGGTTTTATGTTACAAAGTCGCCAATGTTTTTCAACAAATGGGCTTCATTTGATTCATTTTAAACAACATTTCAATGGATATTTCCAGAGATTGTTGGTAAAAACTGCAAAGTCACTTTAATCAATTTACTTTAGATTTCCTGAATTACACATCACTAAAACTAATAGTGCTATGGAAGTTCAGGAAAAAACATTACGAAAAATTTAAATAAAAGAATAACAAGGCTGCCCATTTTCTTAACATTAAGATCCGTTTTAAAGGATTTGTCTAAAAACAAATAAGTTTTAGCCACCAAATGCTAGCTAAAAAAAATAAAAACACGAAACAATTTCTTTTTAATTGCTTTTCATGGTTGCTTACAGGACGAACCAAATGTTCTTTTAGGGCTTTAATATAAACCCTTTATTTACCAAACCTAAAGTCAACATGTTCATGTTATGTAAACATATTCATGTGTGAGTCAATCAAACACTCCAGGCTGGTTTTTTTTTAGTGTAATTTGACTTAAATTCTGCATATCCTGTGTGTTTTTGTGTATTCCTCTAAAAACACCACTTTCTGTGTGTTCCCACATTCAGCTCCGTGTGGAAGTCGCTCTACGGGTTCAGATGGGACCGTTTTGTCCCCGAACTTCCCCAGAAACTATACTTCTGGACAGACCTGCGTGTACTCCATATCTGTGCCGAGAGAGTTCGGTAAGCTCGCTCGTGCAGAACATACGAGTTCAGACAAGCATTTGCATTACACACTTCCTTGTCAAAACAATATTCCTGAATATTTCAAATGATTGCGTCCCTTTGAGCGTAACATGGAGAGAAAAAACAGCTTAAGTGTAAACACAGTTTGAGACAGTAAGCACAAAAGCTGTGATTGCTAGTTTTTTTGACAAGAATTTCCATATTGAATTTTACTCAGTGAAATAAAGTGACATTAAAACACGTCTGATGTTTACTGCGTAGGAACTCCTGGAGGTCGCCTGTAGGGTTTTATTTTTTTAATCATGCTGGGAAGCAAGCAGAGACGTTCCGAAAAGACACTTGCCGCTCGCTTATTTGCTTCAAGGTCACGGATTCATAATTGAAATGACATTTAAAGATGAGACTGTTTCTTATCTTGCCATGTTGGGTTGGTGGTCCTTAAGCCATTGGAAAATAGCATGTTAGGAAAGGAAGCTCTTACTCATTAAACAGGCTCTTAGTGTGGTTATGAAGGGAAAGAGAGGGGTCAAAGGGCACATCTGAGAAGTTTAACAAGCTCTGTAACTTGGTGGCAAACACAGGAAGCAGAATATTCTGTTGTCAGTCCACAGATATAATTTCATTCCTAAAATGGGCAGGCTAAATGTGTGTGTGTGCGTGTGTGCGTGTGCGTGTGCGTGTGTGTGTGTGTGTGTGTGTGTGTGTGTGTGTGTGTGTGTGAGACTTGAGCTTCAACAGTCAGTAATTGGTGGATCGGATGTCCAATTATTATCTGTGGTGTTGTAAATAAATGCATCTAACCTGACTGACGGTGGCTGTTGTCTTGTTATATTAGCCACGTTGGAAAATTAGCTCCACGTATGAATTTTGACTGAGCAGACTGAATGTTTAGTCGGCCTTCTTGTTGTGATTGACAATCTCAGATGCCTTCATGTTTTCTTATGCTTGAGCTAGTAAATGGTAAGTCTGAAAGCTCTATCGTATTGCAAAGTGTCTGTTCTATATCTAACCAGGACTCATCTAGTGGTATATAATGCAGCCTGTTGACGAAGAAATAATAATAAAAGTTGGGTAGATCCAGTCCTCCTCTGTCTTTGGTCTTCTGAAGCGTTTTTAAGCTAATTCGTGGAGGTTTATCCTGCCAAAGGAATTTGGTACTTGAGGAGTCCAGAGATCTAAACCAGTCAGCTGGTGGTTTGTTTGGGATCATCGAGAATAAGTAATTTATTCTGGGTAAGACCATCATTTTAATTGTAGCAACCCTCCCCATGAGTGATATCTGTAAGGATTCCCATCTTGCAAGATCATCTTCCACTTTCTTTAAAAGTGGGATGTAGTTCAGTTTGGTTAGATCAGCCAACTTGGGAGAGACATTAATTCCCAGGTATTAGTATCAGCACCTCTCTGACAGCATGGTGGGAGTATCTTAAAATGACCGAGTCTTCACTAGTACCATGCAGACGCACACCTATCTCGAATAATCCTGATATTTTGCTAAATAATAAAATGATGAACCTTCCGGACTGGAAAAATAAAGGAATCCTATACCTGGAAAACATATATGAAGGATTGGACTTCATCCCATTTAATTGAATAGTCTCCCAATTTGGAATGGATAAGAATAGCTTTTTAGAATATCACCAAATTAAATCTGTAGTCAAGCAAAAATTTAAGCTCAATAAAATAGAATTACAAACACCGCCAAGGGTATTAGACTTCTATAATCTCAAACCCCCCAAACTACTGTCTAAAGTATATAAGACACTGTCCACAATAGATGATAGAATAGTAATCCCTATTGAAAAATGGGAGGTGGATCTATCAGTCAGCTTTGACCAGAACTTCTGGTCCCAAACTTGTTTAAAAACTTTTAAAATGATCAGACACCCCAATTTACAATTAATTCAGTACAAAATTCTACACACTATACAGGATGTTCAAGATGGGGTTTGTGTCGTCTGACACCTGTACACACTGCACAAACAACATTCCTGACAATTACATTCATGCACTGTGGTCCTGTCCACCTGTCCAGGAATTTTGGGGCTAGAGTATGTGAGGACCTGTCAAAGTCTCTGAAATGTCATATCCCAATCACCCCCTCTCTTTGTTTACTGGGAAACCTGGACGATGTCCCGATTGAAACATCTTTGGCTCATGTGACAATCCCAGATGCCAGGAAAGCTTCATTTCTTGCGTAAATAATTACAATAATGATCAGAGTCAAATGGCGTTTTTCATCACCGATGCCTAAATCGACCCACTGGGCTGGTTATTAAATGCTTGATGATGTTTCACCATTTATGCAAAGAGCCCCGGCGGTTGAAACAGCAGGTGGGGGAAACCCTTGGATTCTGTCCCTGTGGAGCCACCATCCCTCCTCCTGTTAGATGATGACACGGCTGAGGACACCCACTCAGGCAGCTCATCGGGAGGTTCGGCGACTCCACGGGGACCGGTGCCCAGGTTTTATCCATCTGATGTCGGTAAGAACCTGTTTAAACCAACACTGAAACACTCAGTCATCTGATATCTTGGCCACTGGGCTGATTGAAGCTTTGCCCGACATCTTGGGACCCAGACTGTCTCTTGGGTGTGTGTGAGCTGAGTGTAGAGGCATCAATGAGCCGTGTAGAAAATGCACCGCTGTAATAATCTCTCCTAGTGTTGATTATCCTTGATGATGTCAGTATGAAAGAAAAATTGGTTTATGGCATCAAAATTATCTCCCCCAAAGGTCGTTTCCCATTCTTTATGCTTTGACTCGGAGAGAAGTGGAGAAGAGCTCCAGAAACTACTTATAACGCTAAATTATTTAAAATTCTAGCAACACGGGCAGCATTTTGATGCATTATGGTTCATTTTTACAGTTCATCATTTTGTGAAGCAAGAATTATTTGGTGGTTTTTCGCTCCAGGTTTTTGTAGAAATCTGATCAGCACATTCTGTGTTTCACCCTTTTGACTTCTTTTTGTTCGAAGCCTTAAAGTGGACATAATAGGCCTTTTTTATTGTAATAGTTCCACAAAATATATCTTTATGAAACTCTTTGCGCTAAGAGCCTCTCACATCAAGCGACTATAATAGTTTTATTCTTGACCTTTTCAGTGCCCTCCACAATAAGTCGTTTCAGCGCTCTGTCACTTTAACCCTTTAAGCTGAAGGGTCCCCCAGGTGGGGGACCCTGTGACGTTAGTTCCTCAGCAGGCCCAAAACAACCCTCACTCTACAGAAGAAATTGTAATAATTCCCATCAAATTAATCAGCAAATCCAGCACTACAAAGCTATCTAAACTATTTTTACCATTAAATACCATTTTTACCATTTTTCGAGGAATAGGCTTCAAAATAGCCCTAGGGCTTAAGGGGTTGTTTAAGAAAACAAGCTTTAGCTGGCCACGCCCACCCACCTCATGCTCAGACTTCTAAAAGCTGAGAAGCTCCATTGTCTGGGAGGGGCCTGGAGTATAGCTGCTGCTCCTCTAGCAGGTGAGAGGTAGATGTATTCCAGTGTCATCTGTGATTTATGACATCACAAACGGGGACCTTTTCAAACAGCTTGTTTTAGGCACATCCTTCCTAAAACCACACCCTGAAAGAAAACAGATGGACATGTTTTTTTCAAGTTTGGAATGTTTATAGAGGCAGTAGAGACCCACATGGCAGCACAAAAGGCTGCAAATGGTGAGTTGTGCATCAAATGTCCCCTTTAAATTTAGCTATATATATATATATATATATATATATATATATGTGTGTGTGTGTGTGTGTGTATAGAATGCTCATTGCTTTGAGCGTTTAAAATCTTTATTGATGACATATCTTTTTAATCTGGCCTTTGATGCCGGCCTTTAATGTGGCGTTTGAGTCACCTTTTAGACATGTTTTTAGCTTACTTGCTATTTTTACAGTGTTTATTGTTTTTATCTTAAGGAAATGCATTTGTCCTTTGCTGTTTTTATTGTTTGTGTTTTTGTTGGACAGCACTTTGGTGCAGTGGGAACGTGTGCTATAGAAATAAACATGATGCCAACCTTTAAAACGAGCAAAATATGCTCATTTTTTTTTTTTAAATACATGGTTTTGTGATAAGTAAAGACTTTCGGTAGAAAATAGAGGAAATGACAAAATCCTAAACTGTTTCATGTCCACACCAAGAACAAAAGCATTCCATTCTGCATAGTTTAACATTTTAACATTCCTGAAATTTAAATGTTTTGTTTTTTCTCTATGTGTATCTATCTAAAGGATATAGGGTCTAATAACTGACCAGAATGTTCAACCCTAACTCATGCATCTTTTAACCTTTGGTCTTCCTTGACCATTTAAGAAAGCAAGACTCCCGACTGAAGCTGCTCTGTGCCAGGAGAGTGACAGCATTGTTGTGGTGCGTTCACTGACTGGAACAAAATCAGAGGTATTACTGCCTGATTTGCCAGTCACTGGTCAACCAAGTCGAGCTGAAAATCGTCTTTCTTGTCACCTGCCGAGGAATCAGTGCATCTTTGCTGAGAAGTAGCACACAGGGCATTCTCGCTAAAATCTCACTGACCCACATTCCCCTTCAGCCCGTTTTGAGAGTTGTCACCTGTAAGTTGTTTACCTACTCGGATGAGCTGTGTGGTGAAGACACCTGGAGATGAGAGGTTTTCCTTCTCTATGAAAAGGTTCGACTGAGATGTTAGCATTAACTTACCCTATAGATCTCTTATGACTCGCCTAATCGCCAAATCCACCTTCATATCTGTGCAGATGACTCGATTCTCAATTAAAACTCACATTTTTATACCGCTACGCATTGCTTGCCATAAATTTTACATGCAGTGAGCTATTGCATTAAACCAGGAAGGGGAGTCTTTGCCTTTTAAAGAAATCTATAGAAACACCCTTGTGGAATGTGGCCACTGACCTTCTTATAGCCGGATATCCTTGGCAATGTTCACGTTAATCCTCTACAACTCAGCTATTGGGGCCAAAGTGAGAGTGAGGGGAAGGCAAAGATGAAGAGGTGAGATATGTGCTTGTGTGTGTGTGTGTGTGTGTGTGTGTGTGCGTGCGTGCGTGCGTGCGTGCGGACTTGGAAGGATATGGCTTCCTATAAATGCTATTCCTCATGCAGGAGATTCCTTTGTTTTTGTTTGGTTTTTGAAGCGGAGTTGACATCAACATAGATTTAATCTTAATCCAACTAACGATTGGTTTGAAAAAACACTAATTGCTTAAGACAGAGAAAATTGTGCTAGATTAGGAAGAGACAGAACCCTACGACCCCAGAGGGATTGTCTAATACTGTCTGCCACTACAGCTGCACTAGTGAATTTATGGTTTAGCAAAGGAATACTTCGCCATTGGAGGCCATCTAGAATTTAATTTTTCACCAGCGAGAGTGAAAAGCAGTGGATCAGTATTACACATACAGCATACAGGTAATCGCCACCTGCTGGCATGTTCTCCTGCTGGTAATAACGGGTTGATCTTTGGCGTTGCAAACCGTTTAACAGGTTTCTACTCTCGCCGTGTGTCTTTCGTTGGGTTTTCTTGCTTCTAAAACGATAGGAAAGCCTTCTCACACTGGCATACGTTTCCAAATGTAAGTCAACGTTTTGCTAACATTAGCATTTTACACCAGCTGACAACACTAATACTGATGGTCGGGCAGGAAGGGAGGGCAGTTGGACTGGCGCATGATGAAGATAAGGTGATGTTTTGACTATTAAGTGTGCTGATATGTAATTTAATGCCAATAGTCAGCTTCAAATAGAAGTTGACACTCCAGCTTAATAAGATGTAAATTAGCTATTGCAGGTTAATTTTATCATTGGAAGGTCAGGCTCTGACAGCAGCATGGAATAATAATTTGCCACCATTCAATAGTTCTTAACTTATTTCGTCATCTGGCTCTTTCTCCCCCTTTTTTCCTCCTCCAGTCCTGTTTGGTCAGTTTGTGCTGTTCCAGACGTCTCTGAATGACGTAGTGGAGATTTATGATGGACCCACCCAACAGAACACACTTCTGTCCTCCTTGTCTGGTTCCCACTCAGGTACGAAGGAACACTTTTCTTTATGTGTGCAAAGAGAAACAAAGTCCCCGTGGTAATCTTTTACTCTTTTCTTCCTTCTGTTTGGTTCAGGCGAATCTCTCCCTTTGAGTTCAGGAAACCAAATTACGATCAAGTTCACCATAGTTGGACCAGAAACCGCAAAAGGATTTCATTTTGTCTACCAAGGTTAAATCTTGACTTTTGACTGTTCTTATTTTGGGTACTTGCATGTTTGTACTGAAAATAAATAATCTAAGGCAGAGATTGTCCAGATGCAAGTAATCTGTACCTAACTGGCATGTTGTGTTAGAGCTGAAGCTCTGAACATCAGAGGCTGCGCGGGGACTGATGGGGACCGACACCTTTAGGAGCGGCCTCAATCGCAAAAAAAGCAAGTTATGTCCAAGATAAACTGAAGTCTGCGGCATTGCAGAGACCACCCCCATACCCCCTTTATGCCACCATCGCCTAATCTTTTATAAAAAGGACACTATTGCGCCACATGACCACCACGGTCTAACCACTTATAAATGGCCTAAGGGTCCCTGATGCTGCCATTTTTCCAATGAAGTTCTTGTATTTACTTGTTCCTGGACAATACCATTAGCCTGGCCTGCCAGACGACTCCGCTGTTTAATTCTGCACAGAGAAAGAGTCTGGTAACTCACAGGCAGAGAGGCACTTGAGGGGCGGGACTAGGCAGCTCAAAAATAACCAATCAGAAAAAAGACGGAAATGCCGACTGTAACGCGCGACGCTGCAGTTTTTTAGCCGTAGTCAAAAATGGAGTCTGGTGACAGCGCAAACATCTTTCTTTAGAAGAAAGGCTTTTATCGCTTCTACTTGTTGTTTTAAAGTTGTGTCCAAGTCGTTTAGAACAGAGGAAAGAGCAGCAGCAAACTCCGCTTCAGTCGCTTTGTTCGACAAACTCGGCGTTGTGGTGTGTACCGTGAGCTACTCATCCCTGATTGGCTCGGTTAGAATTCTCACGGGTTGGGGTTATTTGAATAGGAGAGTTCCCAGAGCCTTTCTCTGTGCAGAATTAAACAGAGGAGGAGTCTGGCAGGCCAGGCTACAATACCAGTACTTTAGCAGATCGTACAGACACAGTGGGAACATTGTGGGTTTGGAAGTGGAGAAAGCTCGACTTGATCAATTGTACATTTTTCACTTTTTATCCAGAGATTGCTCACGGAGTCCTTCATTTACAGCCTTTTCTTTGCAGCACAGCCAACACAATTTGAATCCCTGTTACTGAAACACATTTTTATTGTTGTCTCCAGCTGTACCTCGAACCAGCTCCACTCAGTGCAGCTCAGTCCCGGAGCCACGCTTCGGGAAACGTCTGGGTAATGACTTTGCAGTTGGCTCATTGGTGCAGTTTGAGTGCAACCCTGGTTACGTCCTCCATGGCTCCTCGGCCATTCGTTGTGAGAGCGTACCGGACAACCTGGCGCAATGGAATGACACTCTGCCGACATGCATGGGTATGGAATATGATGGCAGGAAGGAAAATAATTCTAAATTGTATAGTTTAAGGAATTTTGCAATTAAAAAGACAGCTTGCACAAAACTATGACTAATTTGGAGATTCTTCATTGAGAAGTCCTGGTCAATCGCTTCTGTTTCTTTCACATCTTCTTTTTTTTTCTTTCCTTTATCACACCATCTTCCTCTCACACAGTTCCCTGTGGAGGTGTATTGACCTCTCGCCGTGGAACCATCCTGTCGCCAGGCTACCCAGAGCCGTATGACAACAACCAGAACTGTGTGTGGAAGGTCTCTGTTCCAGAAGGGGCTGGCATACAGGTCGTACCTGTCACACGCTGTCCTATCTATCATTGGCTAAAAAGCTGAGCAGGCAGGATCTCAGGGAAGATAAGACATTATTAGTAGAGTGAATGGATGGATGGTTTCTGAGAGCAGGGCCATCGGAGATAACCAGATAGAATCTAATCATGGACGATAAGGCCTGGTTGCATGTAAGCTAAACTGTTCTCACGGACAAATACAAAGGCAAAGATGCCTCCTACATAAAGTGCAGTCAGAGGAGGACAGTTGACACGTAGGTCAAAGTTTGTTTATAGGAATTAAACTCAACCAGTTTCATTTATTCATCCATTCTACCGTAAGGAAAAACATTAGTTGCAGTAAATGCAAATAAAAAGTTTGGATAAGAACTTGTTCTTTTTTTTTGTCTCATTTTGTTCTTGTTTTCTTTGCAGATTCAAGTTGTGAGTTTTGCTACTGAGCACAACTGGGATTCACTGGATTTTTATGATGGTGCCGACAACCACGCACCTAGACTGGGCAGCTACTCTGGTAAGCAGCTTCAGAAACGTTTCTAGAAAGTGGAACACATGCTGGTCTAATCTTTAGAAATTGGATATTCTGATGAATTATGTTTTTTTTTTCCAAGTCACATTTTGGGGAAATACATGAGTTCAGTATAAATTCTATATTTATGGAAAAATTAAACGGTTTCACATTTTATATTATATTATATTATAACGTAGTATATAATACTGTATTGTATCATAACATAGTATATGTTACTGTATTGTATCATAAAGTAGCATATGTTACTGTATCGTATTATAGCATAGTATGATACTGTATTGTATCATAACGTACTCTATGTTAGTATATTGTATCATAATGTGCTATATGTTACTGCATTGTATCACAACGTAGTATATGATATTGTATTGTATCATAACGTACTATATGTTACTGTATTGAATCATAAGGTACTATGTTAGTGTATTGTACCATAACGTATTATATGATACCGTATTGTATCATAGTGTACTATATGTTACTGTATTGAATCATAAGGTACTATGATACTGTATTGTATCATAATGTAGTATATGATACTGTAATGAATCATAAGGTACTATGATACTGTATTGTATCATAATGTAGTATATGATACTGTAATGAATCATAAGGTACTATGATACTGTATTGTATCATAATGTAGTATATGATACTGTATTGAATCATAAGGTACTATGATACTGTATTGTATCATAATGTAGTATATGATACTGTAATGAATCATAAGGTACTGTGATACTGTATTGTATCATAATGTAGTATATGATACTGTAATGAATCATAAGGTACTATGATACTGTATTGTATCATAATGTAGTATATGATACTGTAATGAATCATAAGGTACTATGATACTGTATTGTATCATAATGTAGTATATGATACTGTAATGAATCATAAGGTACTGTGCTAGTGTATTGTATCATAGTGTAGTATGATACCGTATTATATCATATTGCAGTGTATGTTACTGCATTGTATTATATGGTAGTATATGTTACTGTATTGTATCATAACATATTACATGTATTATATCATAACGTAGAATATGTATTGTAACATAAGGTGCTATATAATACTGTATTGTATCATAAGGTACTATAGGTTAGTGTATTGTTTCATAACGTGCTATATGAAACTGTATTGTATCATAATGAAGTATATGATAGAGTATTATAATTTACTATATGATACTGTATTGTATCATAATGTATTTGTTACTGTATTGTATCATAACATAGTATATGATACAGTATTGTATCATAACGTAGTATATGTTACTGTATTGTGTCATAACATAGTATATGATACAGTATTGTATCATAATGTAGTATATGTTACTGTATTGTATCATAGCATACTATATGATACTGTATTGTATCATAACGTAGTATATGTGACTGTATTATATCATACCGTACTTTATGATACTGTATTGTATCATAATGTAGTATGTTACTGTATTGTATCATAACGTAGTATGTTACTATATATATCATAACGTACTTTATGATACTGTATTGCATCATAACGAAGTATATGGTACTGATGTTACTTATTGTATCATAACGTACTGTATAATACCATCAGTGATAAAAATAACACAGTTTAAAATAACAATGTTACTAAAAAATATTAGTTTTTTCAGTAACAAGTAATCTAATTAGTTACCGTCTTTTATCACAACGCCGTTTCCGTTACTGATGAGGAAATACGTGCGTTACTAATCAGCAGCGCGGTGTGTTGAAGCTATCATCAGCTGATCGGGAGCTAAAGAGGCGGATGTTTTCATCCAAGCGCATCACGGCCGTGAAGAACAAAGATGTGATGAATAGTTACAGCTGCAGACCCGCAGATTCGCTGCTGCAGGCGTGAATCTGCAGCTGTACCATTCTTGGGGTGACTGCGGAATGTCCCAAAGGTCCGCTCACCTGTTCACCGCTCAGACGTCATGATCTTCTACCTTCCTAGATCATCCAACTGTAACCTGTTTCTGATCGTCTCTTTAGTCCAGCTGTAACGCTGGTTGCATCAGTCTCCGACGTCATGGAGCTCAGGTGATATCAGAACTACCTGTGTGTGTTTACCACCCAGCTTCAGCTCTTCTGGGTTTGGGTCTGACCCAAGTTAGTAAAGTCAAGTCCTCCATCAGGCTTGTGCCTCTTCTAGTGTCATTTTAAAGGATTTTATTTATTTATTTACCCATGGCTAGATTACCAGCAACAGAAATGTTACTAAAAACACACAATTATGCGAAGCTGAAAAAATGAGATTACTGTGCAAAATCACATTTATTTCAGTCATTTAACTAGACTGAGAGACCATGTAAAGGCTCAGGAACCTTTACAGGTGTTTCTATTTGCTATTATACATTTTAGCTTGGGGCTAATGATTGTTTCACATCATTTTGTTTGAAACGAACAAATTACAATGTTTAAATATGTGATCAAACATGATTGCATCTTTTATTACCTTGTATTTTTTGTAATGTTAGTTCATGTGTCGCATCTTGTTGTGCGGAATTGGATCATAACAATGTCATATGAAAGCTGTTGGGTTAAAATGCCATTTCTCACATTTTTCATCATTTTCATGTTTTTATCTAATCCACTTTATTTCTCTGCAGATGGTTTTTCAATGAACAGCCTCAAAAACAGCTTGTGATCTGTTTATTCACTGTAAAAAAAGTCATCTGTGAGAGTTTACTTTCTGGAGAGACAGGATTTTTGCCTGACTGAGATGTTTTCATATATCAGCCTTTACAAGTACACTGTAAAACATTTTACAAACAGCTTGATATCTAATAAGCATGAAATCAAAGAAAAACATTCATTTTATTCAGTGTATTAGAAAGACCACGTCAACTTCTGATATAATAAATGTAGAATTTTGCATTTCGAGTCCCCCAGCAGGTGCTTACTGTCACAATGTGTTTATGTGACTCCTCAAGAGAGGCATAAGAAGTGAGTCACACTCCTAATTGATCCGTATAGAGGCAAATTTTCTTTTAAAAATAAGAAGCTAATGACTTGATTTGTCAAGTAAATTAGGAAATTACCTGAATCAGTCCCAAACCTAAACTGGTTGGAGAAAACCTGTATGTTAAAGACCAAGTTCACTGAGAAACCGTTTTTCTAAATGTGATAGTCGTCTACTCCCATTTCCTGCTTTAGCTTCTGATAGAAAGTAGACCGGGAAACTCTCAGATTACAAACACAATGTGCATCATATTGTCTAATTAACATTTGTGGACTCACCCATCGTGTCTCATGACGGGGAAGGCTGATGTTGATTTAGTGTCCAGGAGAGAGTAGAGAACATCTTGGCTAGTAGAAGCTAACTGTTAGCATTAGCAACTCCACAACAGAGCAAAACTCCCGTCAGGCTTGTGTTATTTGTGGAGATAAAACATAAATGCTGCAAAGCAGAGTTAGTGGTAAGAGTCACACTGCTGTTAGCGAATCAGAGGCGAGATGTTTGAATATCAGGTAAAAGACTCCAAATCCAGCAGTCTTAAGCTCGCCTCTGCTCTGGCTCTCTTCTACTTCCTCAAACAAGAGCGCCAGATCTCACAAGGCATTCATTTCTACTAGAGAACACAGCAAATCAATTGGAAAAACGAGCAAACTTGGTCTTTACGTAATGAAAAACACACTTTATCCAAAAATGTATTTCTTTGCTAAATTTTTTATATTCATTTTTGAAATAATTTTATAATAGAGGGATTTTAGTGTTTGACTTGATTTTTTTCCTCAGGCATAACACAGGAAGAAAAAATCTCATATGCTTGACTGAGAGAGAAAAAAGGGTACTTGACAGACTGCCAAAAAAGAGTCTTGTACATTAATGTGCCATTAGTGCAGCTCGCCTGAATTTCCACACTACCTCCTATGAAAGTGCCTCGACTCTGCTGCCGTGGCAAATCATATTCTCTTATCTTTTGGGGATTGCAACTCTGCTTCTGGGTAGGCAAATTCATCTAGGTATCTTCTCATTGCGTTAAATAATCTATAGGAGGGCTTGGCGCGTTTGTGACTAAATGGAAAAGGGATTGTTTGATGAGAAATGAAGTGACACCAAATCGAATCTATTTCCTCATAGAAATTTTATTAATAAGTAAATTTTGGCAGATGGATGACGGAAAAGTATCGATTTTAAATTGGACTCTTAATTAATACCCCCCCACGTCCACAAATAACAGACACCGTTGGATCAATGCAGTTAATTATGAAGCTAGAAACGATTAAGAGTTGAAATATAACGATTAAGAAGTTTTAATGTCACGGTAATGAATTGTGCTTCCTGTCTAATGTAAAACCAAGCAGCAGCGAGGTTCAAACCTGGGTATTAATTCCCCTCACAACATCCTGTGACCTAATTCACTGTTCATTCAGAGGAAAGTCTCAGCTTGGATAAGTTTTGATGGCACACCTGTCACCGAACTAAAACGATCCGCAAATCAAAGCAACAGCTGATCCTTTTTTACAACGTTGGAGCTTATAGATTTTTATTACTGCTTTTGTGGTTGAAAAACAAGGACATAAGCTTTCAAGATCACCCCCCACGCTTAGGTGTATCATTTAGTTTAGTCGTCATATAGGGCTAACTTCCCTTCATTGGCTTTGTTTTCTTCGTCTTATTTTCTACTTCTCCTTGCCTTTCTATGTAGGTCAAGACAACATTTAAAAAGTGATTTAAAATAAACCGGATGCCTCAAATTGAAGTAAATCCCCTCTCGCTCCTTTGAGTTTTCCGCAGTGAATAAACGTGGGTTTAAGCAGCTTTTGTTGTTTCCTTTGCTAAAGCTAACTAAGATCATTTGCTTTTAAAATATTTGATCTTTCTTCTTTCTGTTCTCAGGAACCACCATCCCCCCTCTTCTGAACAGCACATCTAACAACCTCTATCTCAGCTTTACCTCTGATATCAGTGTCTCCGCTACTGGGTTTCACCTGGAATATACCGGTGTGTGTTTATAAATGTTCGTCTGAACCCGATATTTCTATGTGCAGGCTGAAAATGTTATTGCTTCCTTATAGCTATCGGTCTGGAATCATGCCCGGAGCCTCAAACTCCAAACTACGGAGTTAGACAAGGAGACAGATTCATGGTGGGGGATGTTGTGCAGTTTTCGTGCGAACAAGGATACTCTCTTCAGGTAAACGGGTCTTTGAAAATCTAATTGTGTGATTCACACAGGCTGTAGAGCGACTGAAGGTGATCATAAGATTGTCTGTTTAGCTCCAACAGTTCAGTTCAGGGGCGGTTCTAGGATGGGTCCAGGGTGGACCAGTGCCACCCTGAAAGCAAGTTTGGGGCCCCTTGTGACCCCCCACCCTTGTGCCTTCAGTAGATATTTACATCAAGCAAGAGAGGGTGCCTGCCTCACAGAGAGAGGGATTGTGTTCCAGAGTTTGAGGTGGAAACGAGAAAGTTCATTTCCCACATGATTTGTATTTTATCCTGGGGGTCCACAATAGCAGGTGTTCGGCTGAGCTTAATGAACGTGAGGGCACATAGGGGGTGGGCAACTCAGACAGATATAGAGAAGCTTGACTGTTTAGGGCTTTGTAGACAAAGATCAGAACTTTAAAACTCACCCAATAGTGTATGAGGAGCCAGCGAAGGTCTTCCAGGATGGGTGTAATATGATAGTGTATGAGGAGCCAGTGAAGGTCTTCCAGGATGGGTGTAATATGATAGTGTATGAGGAGCCAGTGAAGGTCTTCCAGGATGGGTGTAATATGATAGTGTATGAGGAGCCAGTGAAGGTCTTCCAGGATGGGTGTAATATGATAGTGTATGAGGAGCCAGTGAAGGTCTTCCAGGATGGGTGTAATGTGACAACGTCTTTCTGCATTTGTCAGGAACTTGGCTGCAGCGTTTTGCACTTTCTGCAGATGATACAGTTGTAATTATACATTGTAAAATTTGAAATGCTCCTTGTTTTTAATGTTTTGCAAGTGTCTCTCTAACATAGCACCCCCTACCACAACTCATTCGAGCTCTGCTGAATTTCTTTTTATTACTTTTATCTGCATTTCTGCAAGATCTATTTAAAGCCTTTTAAATAAAGGAAAATCCCCATTCTCTGGTGACTTCTCTCTGCTTACTAAACACACAACTCTGGTGTGGTTTACACAACTCCTAAATAATAAATGTTTCTGCTGCGGTCTGCCCTGTTCCTGTGCCGTGTGTTGTAGACCTCTGGTACAGCTTTGCCTGCTTCATGTTTAACAGATACACAATGGTTGTGTGGATTAAAATGCTACACTTAAACCTGATTTGTTCTGCTCTTCTAACTGTTGAATGGTGATAACCTGTGGCTGCTTCTACATGTCTAGGGCAATGCTCACATCACCTGTATGCCTGGACCAGTCAGAAGGTGGAACTATCCAGTGCCGTTGTGTATCGGTAGGTGTTCTGCAGCACATTGACCATGCTCACATCTGGTCACTGACATACAGAACAATCATGCAACCCTTAAGCTCTGCAAAAATTCTATGGCTATCCAATTTATTCCTGTGATTAACAGATCACTTAGTATTCTGCATGCAGTATGGGTAGACTTTTAAACTGATAAGGCACAAAACACAGAGTAAACCAGCACATCAGTATGCAATGAGGAGGTAAAGGCCTGGTCTTGTAACATGTCTGGATTTGCTCATTTCTGCTTTCACAAATCATTTTTGCGCTGAGATTTGCATGCATGTGAGATTTTAGTTAAGATGTAAATTTTTTTGTTTTTTGGGAAAAAAAGTTTTTCAAAACAAAATAATTGAGAACCACGGCCATGTTTTACATCACATATCAAATTATGTACAATCGTCTTGGATTGTGTAGTGTCTGGTTTTGAGGTCATGGGTTCGGCGGCCCAAACCTTTTTGGGGTGCCACGTCTTTAACTGGCAGATCAACCACTTGATGGAGCACATTATGGTTTATATCTTATTGAAGCTTGCCCCTAACTTGACTGGGAAAAATAAAGCTAAAGAAAATGGTCGATTGCCCCAAATTAATCATAAAGGCAAAGAAAGAACATTTTTCATAGTTTTTTGTTGTTATTGTTGTTATGGAAGTTCAACGGTGAGAGATCTAATCCCTCCAGAGTGTCTTGGGTTGGCTCTGGAGTTTCCTTCTGGAAGAACATTCTAACCATGGTTTGTGTCCTGTACATCTGAGCACCTTTTGGCCACCTGTTTTTCCCAAATGGGTTTGGTTATTTTTTACCCAGAGCTCATGACTATATGGCACTATAGTACACCCAATAACATGAAAATCATCCACCTCAGACAATGTCTTTTCCAGATGAACATGACCCATGGCCTCCATAACCCAATATCCAAATGTTGGCGAACGAGAATCCTTCCAATTGGGCAATTTAAGTCTCTTGGCCAACAAAGAGCATAAAGCAATCAGGACTAGTTGGGTGTTATCCAACGGATTCCTCTGCAACCACTACAAAGTGATCCAAGGGTGTGAGTGCACAGAGGTCCCACAAATCTTTGAGAGTGCATCAAAAATCAATCGCTACATTTTTGGGCAAGTCCAGAACATGTGTAGCAGGTGCACGTCTGCGGCATTTGCTCGAGGAATGTTTCGTAGAACCCTGTTCCAGACCCTATCCGATAATTCAGCACCCAGGTCCAGCTCCCATTTCTATTGTAAAACATCCAGACTGGTCCCATGATGTGAGCTAAGCCTAGAACAACAAACTTCTATTTTAACGTCTTATAAAGCTTTGTAACATAAAGCATTGAACTGAATCGTATATATTGTGTAGCACTGCCCATTTGCTCATCCTGTTGGTTTTTGTTACATTTTCTGATTCTATATTGCCTCGTCTCAAGATATTCTTTACTTTTCCATTTTCTTTGAGTGTATGTTTATTAGGGCTGCAACAAACGATTATTTGGATAATCGATTAATCGGATGGGGTCTCGACACGATTAATCGATTAATCGGATTACATGGGGAATTTTTTAAAAACTGCTAGGGAAACGTTATTTCTCTCCTTCCTTCACTTTATTTAACACAACATTATTAGAAAACAGTTCAATAGCAGAAAAACAACATGCCATCACCTAAATTGTCTTATAAGGTGTATAGACAGAGACCCTAAGCTACATCTATCTGTGACCTAAAATGCTTGGTCCAAGTTAAACAGCTTAAGGGCAATTCTCATCTGTTTTGTTTGATCTCATCTGTTGACATATATTTTAAATGTAATTGAACATAGGCTGTGAATTAATCAAAATTGATCACTATTTCCAAAAATGACTGAAAAAATACCAAATAAAACAAAAGTAAATGAATGCCATCCTCCTTGCGATGATGCCCTGGGCAACTGCCATAAAGTCACATCAAGAAATGCTGCTGATCATTCCAATGATCCCAAATAGACTCACATTAGGCCACATGAAAGCA
Source organism: Nothobranchius furzeri (assembly GCF_043380555.1). Classification (NCBI taxonomy): domain Eukaryota; kingdom Metazoa; phylum Chordata; class Actinopteri; order Cyprinodontiformes; family Nothobranchiidae; genus Nothobranchius; species Nothobranchius furzeri. The sequence goes on along the minus strand of NC_091759.1, from coordinate 2,265,356 downwards.
ACTGAACCCAAAAATATATTAACCAGTATATAACTGCACTTTCACACAACACGCCTGCAGCAACAGTTAGGACTCCTCCCTCCCTTTTAAAAGTGTTTTTGCTTCTGAGGACATTGTGGTTGTAAAACCACATGCTAGTAGTCTGGCCCTGGTGTGATCAACCAGTTTCTGCGGGAATGTGACGGCGGAACCAGGGCCAGATTAACACTTTGTTGTACCCTGGGCAACAATATTCAAGGGCTCCATCATCACGACCCAAGGATCACCATAATGTGGTCACATACAGAATATTTTACTGTAATATGCAGTAAATATACTCAATACTTGAATGCCTGACAACACGTAACCCGCCCAGAGTAACCTTTGACCCACCTCGTGTGGACTGACCAATGAGGAGAGGGTCTTAACTTGAGGCCCTCTCTTCATTGGTCATTCTGCATGAGACTGACTCTCAACTGACGTACAGTCGTAGGCAGCGAAGCTTCTCTGTGCAGTGCAAAAGCCCGGGTGGACAGTTTGTGTAATGTAGGGTGACCATATTTCCATTTCCAAACAAGAGGACAGGGGATCTGTGCCTATGACGTCACACTATGGCAACGCCACACAAACCATGTTGGGACCCATTTTTTGTAAGAACTAAATTAATATCAGATTCTGCCAATAAAAGGGCTCTAAAACAATTCATATGTAAATATTTTGCATATTTAATGCAAAATCAAATTTTTCTGCTTTAGTTCTGCAACAAGGTTTTATTAATAATAAATTATTATACCTTTTGTTTTACTACAGCATCGGTAAGCTTCCTGTGCACAGATTATTAAGGATGCTTGTTTCAGCTGTGAGATTAGACGATAGGATCAATGAAAAAATAAGTTGTCACACACTCCATGGAAACTTTCAGAGAATCCACAAATAGTGGCTTTCAAATGGTTTTGTTACTTTTTGCAAGTTTATAAAAGAAGCAGATGAGACAGCATGTCTGATAATTTAGTTTTTCATCTGATAATATTAGAACATGTCAGTAATGTCTGAGGGGCTTTTATAAACACTGTATAACTAACACTACTGGAGAGGGCATGAATTACACAGAGGCTTCTGGGGAGCCCAGTTATTGGGGGGGGGGGGGGGGGGGGGGGCATTTTGCCTTGGCCCCCAAAATGTCTTGAAACGGCCCTGGGTGTGTGACTGAGTTTTGAAGGTGATCTGAATTGTATCAGATGTATAAATATGACATGTGTATAACTTATTGTTTTTTACTGGTAAAAACGTGTCGTGGAGATAAATCTACCTACATTTGACTTTTCAACACTTTGTTTTCAGCGCTTTGTTTCACTTTCAGCGCTTTGGGCTTCCTGACAGGGTTGCGGAAGGCGCTTTATAAATAAAGTTTTGATTGATTGATTGATTGATTGTTTTTTTGTTTTTATTGAACTATTTTCCTGTCCTGTCTGTCTCTCATCTTCCTGCATCTCCTCTTAATTCTCCAGAAAATCTGTTGCCTGGATTCTTACCTTTTCACCTCATCAGTTACTTTTGAGCAGATCAAAGGGATCTCCTGACCGAAAAGCGCAGAGCGCGTTTTCGATGCTGCGTGAGGTGACATCACCACAGCACAGGTGATGAGCTCCGCAGTAGCGAGCTTCAGGCACAAATAAGACAGAAAATAGAGAAGATGTGCAGACAAGAACGATCGTGTGCTAATTATAGTTTTTTGGTTGCGCCACTTTGAGAATGGACCGTGCGCTGGAAGCAGCTGCCTGGATCGCTGTGCAACAATGCGGAACCGGTTCGCAGCAGCGCAAGTCTGCCGGCTCTCCCTCACGCTGATCTGCAGCTCTCCCTCACGCTGATCTGCCGCTACCGGCTCTCCCTCACGCTGATCTGCCGGCTCTCCCTCGCGCTGATCTGCCGGCTCTCCCTCACGCTGATCTGCCGCTACCGGCTCTCCCTCACGCTGATCTGCCGGCTCTCCCTCGCGCTGATCTGCCGGCTCTCCCTCGCGCTGATCTGCGGCTCTCCCTCGCGCTGATCTGCGGCTCTCCCTCGTGCTGATCTGACTTGCTCTGGTCTGGCGCAACGGCGGGCGGGATTCGGGAAGGGGGGGGGGGGGGGGCTTTTGGAAGAGTTGTGCGACACAACGAATCGATGACGCAGTTCGTTGCCAACGCTTTTAGTAATCGATTTTCATCTAATTTATCGATTCGTTGTTGCAGCCCTAATGTTTATCTCCATTTCCTTATACAGCTCAGTGTGGTGGTACTATGACGGATGTAAGTGGAGTCATTCTAAGTCCCGGTTACCCTGGCAACTATCCCAGTGGATTAGACTGCACATGGGCTGTCAATTTACCTGTTGGCTTTGGTAAGAAACACATCAGTTCAGCTAAAAGGAATAAAAAGCAAATGGTTGCAGTTGACACTGATTCTGCTGGAGTTTCAAGAACTTTTCTTTGTTTTCCTCAGGGATTCATCTCAAGTTTCTAAACTTCTCCACCGAAGCGATCCATGATTACCTAGAGATTCGTAGTGGAACGCTGGAGACGGGCTCGGTGATTGACCGGTTCAGCGGTCCGGTCATTCCTAAACCGCTGTTCAGCACCACCCATCAAACCACCTTCTTTTTCCACAGCGACTACTCACAAAACAAGCCTGGGTTCCACATCACGTATCAAGGTAAATGTTAATTCTGCTCTTCTCCCTCCAACACCTTGTTTGCAGTGATCATTTCCCAAGCAGAAAAAACACAAGCAGACGTCTGACTGCACTGCTTGTTTAGCTGAAACCAGCCGTGACTTCAATCCAACGGAGCTTTTTTTTAAACATCAAAATTAACTACTTTGATGAGAGAAGGTTTGAAGTGAAGGAGCCAAAGAGATTATAGGGTGAATACAGGTTCTTCGTTTGGATACGTTTCAAAACTGAATTATATATTCATGCCATCTGGCATTGAAGTGTTATATTTATTATGACAAATCCTTTAGGCAGCCTAAATTTGTTTGGCCTAATTCTCTTTATGTGAAAATTACACAGGCTGATGAATAATGGCTTTTATCACTGGCAGCACTGCCAGTGTTCTAAAACAGGAAAAGATGTAAATACCCTTCTTACTTTTTGAAAGAAATGTTTGTGAGGTGACAGTTGGCACGTACAACAGTAGAAACAAAAATGTGAAATATTTAAAGTTTTTCCTGTATTTCTTGATCAGCGTTATTTATTCTTTATATTTTAGCAGCAGGTTAAAACTTTGATCAGGTCCCTACTGTGTGATGCATGTTACAAAAGTATAAATGTGTGGAACCTTTTATTTGTTTCAGACGTTTTATGTTTAAAAGGTTTTATGTTTAATCTGCAAGTTTTTTTTTACTTTTTAAGACATTTTCCATTATTTTGATCACAGTTTTGTCCAAAAACCCAGCCAGCATACATTTGCGGGCCCAATAAGAATTATATATGGGCAAACAGTGTGGGTCCCAACAGGTTTTGCTCATGGTTTTAATGGTAGCCTTAATGGGATTTGCCCTCGTAGATTTTGACCGGGCTGTTAACATGCCCATTTACGGGTCAAACCACCTGGATTCCTCTGAGAACCTAAATAGGGCACATTAGAATGTATGTAGGCAAACCCCCATAGGGCAACTAAAACCTGTTGGGCCCAAGAGGGCAAACGCTGCCTGACTAAAGTGAAGCCAATGTGGAAGGGACTAGTTCCAGAAAGGAGCAAGTTCCCGTTGACTTCTGAGTTAAAAGTTTCAATTTTACAGCAGAAATAAATAATTGGGCTTGCTAAAGCCATTGCTGGGCCAAATTTTGCCATTGTTGTAGCAACTCCAAGCTACTGCCTAGCGCTCCCTGCTAAGGAAAGGCCTCATCTTCGACATCACATTAAAAGGTTTTACAGCCTAGAAGGCAGAATGAGGGTTGCAGAGTTGCTCAACCACATTTTCTGGTTAAAAGCGCCTGCTAGCCTCCATCAGCTTTGGTTAGCTAAGTTAGCGCTAGCTACATCGGCTCAGAGTTTGAAGGGTGTCAATGATCTTCCCCCACCCTCACAGCCCTGCGCTCAGCACCATTTTAGTATTTTCTGGGAGTGACAAGACACAACCAAGATGGCAGTGGTAGGAGCCAACCCCCCCGGCCCCACTGTGGTTCAATTTGGGCTCTTCAGAAACCAACGGGTGATGGTGCGGAGTTGTCATTATATAAACGGTACAATGTTGGGATCCAAACTGTTACCTATTTATTCCGTATGTGGCCCACTTATATAGGCTGGCTGGGAAATTGAAGCTGTTTTCCTGCTGGAATAATAACTTTTTTTTTTATCTCTCTAGCCTACCAGCTCCAGAGTTGTCCTGACCCTCGGCCATTCCGAAACGGCATTGTGATTGGCACAGACTTCAGCGTCGGGATGACAGTGTCATTTGAGTGTCTCCCTGGATATTCTCTGATTGGAGAAGCTTCTCTGACATGTTTACATGGAATCAGCAGGAACTGGAACTACCCACTTCCACGCTGTGAAGGTAATCGTCTGCATTGGTCAACTCATTTTTTTCTATGCTGGAGTCTTTCATTCAGAGGGTTTTAATGTGCTAAAGGTAGAAAATTATTTCTTTCACCTCCGCTAAAAACAAATTCACCTTGAGGATTAATATCCAGACATTTATTAAAACAGCAATGCTAATTTTTATGTATCTGTTAAAATTCCACCACACAGCTCTTTGCGGCGGGAACATCACATCATTGAATGGAACCATTTACTCACCCGGACACCCCGAGGAATACCCGAACTTCCAGGACTGTGTGTGGAGTGTGAGAGTTCCTCCGGGACACGGGATTTACATCAACTTCACCGTCCTGAGCACCGAGCCCATTTATGACTACATTACCGTCTGGTAGGTGTCCTTCAGAGATTGGTGTTGAAGTTCCTCTCATTGTGAAGCATTTTTTTCTCCATCGTAAAATTTTCTAAATTAATTAAAAAAAATTCTGACTTGTTTGACCCAAATTCATCATATGTGATACCAAGTGTTTAGGAGTTACACCACTTTAACAGGATTAGTACGTTCCCGTAAAGCTCTCATCTGTTATTTATTCTGCCCTCTGGTGGAAGATCTAGGTACTACATATGGCAAGTCCCATACGAAGTACTTATGCCTCTGTCAGTGCGCCGCAGGGCATCGTGTGAATGGATGAATGACGCACTGTAGTGTAAAGTGCTTTGGAGTCCTCTAACTCTGGAAGGCACTATACAAGTGCGGGTCATTTATCATTTAGAATGTTTGTTCTATTTTCGGTATCAAGCTCTATAGGGTTGATTTCTACCACACGACTAACAAATTTAGCTTTTTCTCAAAAATCCCAAGTTCTGTTAAAAAAAATCTATGTGACTACATAAAAGTATCTTTTAATCTCCTAAATAATATCCAGTGCATCATCGTAAATTGTACACATGGACGTAATTTTCACTTTAGAAGTGAGGGGGACACGGGGGGGGGGGTATCTTTACAGTATGTTCTAATGGGAAACAGGCTTCATCACAAACGGTTGTTTTCCGCTTGGTCCTAGAGTTCAACCAGTGTCAATTGAATATAGCGTAATATTGTTTTTGGATGGTAAAAAGTGCAGGGGTCAAAACTTGACTTTGGAAAAATTATGTCCATGATTATACGTATTGCTCTGGGTTACCCCTTCCTAACCTCTCAGTCTTTTGCTTTTACGTTAATCTAAGCCACACACATCTGAATGTAAAATAAATCCAGTTTCCACCCGTTTCTTTCTCCTGCGTTACTTCTCTCTTCATTATTCTTCCTGAGAGGCACATCTATTGGCAACAGCAGACATTTTGCCAATGCAGGTGTTTAAATGGTTTTCAGATACAGTGTTGCGTAGGCACTCGCAGGTACGAGGTGGCAGCAGAGCCCTAAATAGACTCTTAAGCCTTTTTATACTTCTGGTTGAAATGTTGCTGCCCCCTCCGTGCATTTTCTTCTCAGCTGGGTGCCGTGTCCTTTGACGGATGTGTTAAGACACAGATAAGTACAGGAATCACTACAGCAGCAGATTAAGGCGAGGTTTGCTGTAAATGTAGAGGAATGTAATCTGTTTAATGAGTCCAACTGTCTATACTTTAGACCTTAACGTCTGTCCCAACGGTCTGAGAACCCCGATGACCGTAAGAACCAGCAGGTAGATGAAATCAAATAAATTCATCTGGTGCTCACTTTAACTTCCTCTTAATAAACTAAGTTATAAGTCATTTATATGTTTATTTTGCCGCACAAAATGCTTTCTCTGTTTATGCCCACGCCAATAATCTGCAACTTCAAAAATTACATTTATTACAATAAGTGATACCAGCTAATTATTTTAATCATTACAAAGCAATGGTTCCCAAACTTTTAACTTTTAACCCACAACAAGAAAATGACAGAGAACACTGCCAGTTAAGTATTCACACATTTTAATAAGCCAATTAAGCAGGAACATAATGACCAGACAATCAGCCTCATATAACATTATGCTATTCTTAAATGTTTTTATGTCATTATTTTTCGTCTAACAATTATGGCAGAAATATATTGGTCAACAAACTTGTTTTTCGTGAGAAGAGTTGGTGTCAGGGCTTTGCCGTCATCATCTTTGTGGTTCAGTTTTAGTTAAGTCCAAGCAGTCTAAATAACAGTAATTGAAAAATGAAACTCACTAAAGTTATTTTGCAACATTATTCTTTGCAAACATGCACTTTATTTTCTGTGCCATCCAACTGATTTAACATCCCGTAAGCTAAAGTCACATGGGGTTTATTGTGTTTTAGAAAATTTGCACAAGGATGAAACTAAAGCTCCCCAGTATCAACAAGTATGTCTCCAGCCTTCTTAAAGCCATACTTTGCAACTTTTTCATATTTTTTAATCATTTTCTTGAGCCAGTTTGTGCTAAAATGACCCTTTAAAGATTCATGAAATGTCGTGCCGAATCCACCGTCCTCTGTGGCCAGAATACCGCACTTACAACTTTAGACTGGCAGGCCGTTCTGTTGGGACTTGTGAAAAGATTGAGCGGACATACATCATGCATGTTTTAAATCATGAACACAACTCATTTATTTAATATTGAATCACTCCTGTAGACCCTCAGGAAGGCTGGGGAGATGTTTCAGGTGTTAGATTAAAGTGTTGCAATGACGAACGTACAGCGAAGAGATAATTTTTATTTCCCGTTTGACCACTGTAAAGAAAAATTGGTTGGTTTAACCATATTGTAAGGAGAAACTGTCTTTACTCAGTTTTATTGTTAAGAAGACTCAAAGGTTGTTTTCATCGATAAACTGCCGATAATATCTGAGTGTCTGTGTTTCAGTTCAATGAGGAAACCAGTTTGACGATTAAAAGTTTTAATTCTTCAAATTAAACTAATGATTTTGAAATTGACAAACAGAAAATAATAATCAACCTTGGCAACTTTGTGGGACAATCTTTAACTGTTGATATGCTGTTCTTGCTCAAATTGACCTTCTGGTGAATTTATGAAGATTGAGAATGTTGTGAGTTGTGAGAGTGATATGATGTGATTATGGATGCGGGTGGGTGCAAAGTGTGGTGAGATGAGGTGAGATGAATGCGTGTGTGCATCTGATTTTGCTTCAGGAAGAAACAGGTATCTGAGTGAAAAGTGATGGTTTGAATAAACTTAGGCTTAGTTGGAAAAGATGCATCAAAACGCTATCTGTCGTGTTTTGCCTCACCGAAAATCGGACCCTCTGTTGGACCCGGGACGTCACCTTAGGATGTTTCATCCAGGGCACCTTGGCTGGCAAAGAGGACAAAGATGCGCCGCGAACCGGTCCAGAGTTGCCCTCGGTACACGTGGATGGTAGAGCGTTTTGTCGACGCGCTTTCTTAAGTTAATTCACTCAGAAATCAAAAGACTCTGTAATGAGTCTGCGTTAGAAGTTGCGATTCAGCTATTCTGCCTGGCTTGGCAGAAACAGCGTGAAAGGGGGGAAGAACGAGCCAACAGGCTCTGCCCCCCCTTTGGTTTTCAGGTCTGTTCTCTTTCGTTGTCAAGCACGAACTGGAATCATAAGACTGAAACTTAACAAAAACCTTTCTCTTCTCAAAGCAAACGTGTGCGTCATCAAATGTGTCTGGAGTTTACTGTGGGAAGATGTGTGTGGGTGTGTGTGAATGTTTGTGTGCTTGAGTGTGTGTGAAGGTCAGTACCAAACATTCTCAACATTATTTAAGAATGGATTCATTAAGCCATTATAATTACCCCAAAGCATAATAGTCATTCATTTGATTAAACACATTTATAATGAGCAAAATGATAATGGTTACTTTAACATTAAAATCAAGAAAAAGAAGTTGAAACTTTATGTTTTGACTTGGTCTGGGTACAACTCATGGAAACACATCTTCTGGTAGACTGCAGGTGGCTGATGTTATGGTTTCCTCCCAGACTCGCTGGCGTTCAGGTCTTAATCTGTGGGTGAAAGTTCTCAGCGACCCAGCTTTGACCCAGCTGAGTCCAGCACCACCATTGTGACAGAAAACCCATATTTCCTCACATTACACCACAGAGAAATAATAACGGACATTGGGGGGTGCTAAAAGCAAGCAAAACTGCCAAGTGTGCATTTGATGGGGAGGTTCACTTGGAAATGCATAAAAGTGGTTCTTCTTGAAATACGCATGGTCATTCTGTCATTTTACCTGCATATACCCCTAGCTCCCAAAATGTAGCTGCTGAAAGAAAATAGAAGGGGAAAGGCTCGGATCAAGAAAACAACTGTCCCTTCTACGTCATAGGGAAATATTTGCATTCACGGACTTGCCTACCTTGGCTAGCGACCGCAAAAGTTTGTGTTGATTAACTTTCATGAGAGAGCATAGCACATCTCGGCAATTAGAAGGTAACTGTTAGCGTTAGCAACTCCACAACATGATGGAATACATTCAGACTTGTGTTATTTGCTTAGGAAAAAAAATCAGCGTTGGATTTGTTTACTCAAGAGGAGCGAATGGAGGCAGCGTAAGAGTTGCATTGCTTTAAAGCAACTCTAAACGGTTTCCTACTTCTCCCCCCTACTGGTTGAAATCTGAATTACAACTGTTGTGAACAATTAGGCCTGTCATAGCCAGCTAGTGCTAACAATGAGCTAACACTAACACATGCCAACTGATATTAAATAAGCCATAAAGTATAAAGATCCACATTCTTGGGCAAAAAACATATAATACTTACAAGTCTAGTGGCAACAAAGTCAGGTCACCATCAGTTCATGATTTCATAGCCTTCTGTTCCTCCCTCAAACGAGTGTAGGCTTGGTTTTAGCTTGTTGCTTCTCCTAAGACAATACTCGTACTTTCAGGTTCCGCCATGATGCCAACATACTTCTTCTTGTGGTTTTTATTGATGGTTGGTGAATTGAAAATGCCAATTGCTGGCCTTTATATTAGCTATCAGTAGAGTAAACAGCTTTCTTATTTACACAGTGAACCTACCCATCCCTAAAAACTGTTAAGTGTGGTTTCTTGACAGCAGAGGGTTGTACAATCTGAAGTTGGTAAAGTTTCTACTTAGAGAATCACTGAAACCAATGTCTGTGTTACTTTAAGCCAATCAGAGGCAATTTCACATATCATGAATATTAATGAGTAAATCTCCAAATCCTGTTGCTTTAAAGTCCCGTTAGTCATCATCACACACTGGTGCAATTACATCTCTGCGTTTGACCCCTCCGCGTGGGGAGCGGTGAGCTGCAGCTGTAGCTGCACTCGGGAACTATTTGGTGGTCCAACCCCCAGTACAACCCCTTAAAGCTGAGTGTCAAGCAGAGAGGCATTGGGTCCCATTTTAAAGTCTTTGTAGACCCAACTGGAATTTGAATCCTGACATCCCAGTCCCAGTGTGGACACTCTAACACTAGGCCCTCTTGAAAATATGAATTCTACAAAGCGTTTCCCAACGTTTGATGTTGACCAAACCATCATATATATTCATATATTTATATATTGGGGCGTGTTAATTATTAATGTTAATTTTGTTATTTTAACGCGTTAAAAGTAAATGACACAATTAATGTGACCATCTCTCCAACCCAGAGCCACCATTCTCCAAAAATTCTCCATATTTCTGCCTGAACAATACTGCTAAACCATCATTTACTGAGCCCGAAAAAAGATCGTTTCTACCCACATTATGGACTCTCAGCATCGACGATTCTTTTGAGTGGAGATGATGAACAGAGGCAGAGCACTCATGCGCTCCACCGGCATCTGCGTCTTGCTCACGGCCACAGTAACATCCTCAAAGCAGCGCCACCAAAATATATTTAACACGCGATCGTTCATAACTGCGTTGGTACTTTCTGTCTTTTGTTCATGCCTGACGCGCATCGCTTCTGCGCTCATCCCCCGTGCTCCACGGCCGCGGCCAGGCAGCGTTTTTTCTGGAGAACTAGATCCTGCATCTCCCTGTGGCAGATGCAGGATCAGACAGATAGGACGAGATAAGAATAAGAAAACAAAACAAAGAGCTCGGAAAGGAAAATGTAGGTAGATTTATCCCACTACATGTTTTAACGTTATAAAATAAATATTTTTAATAAGCTTATAATATTCATATATTCCATACAATTGAGATCACCTTCAAAACTCCGTCCCACCCACAATTTGTGGGCCATGCCAGCGAGGTGTCCCTTATTTATCTTTTCGGGAGTTGGCAATCCTAGTTCAACCAATGCTGTGAAAAATGAAATTTACATTGAGTAACATAAGCTAACTGTGCTAGATTTATATCCTGTTCATTGTTTACACAATAGACTTTTTCAAACAATGTTTTTGAACAGAAACTGGATTTGAGTTTAGGTTTTCTCTGTTAAACACAGTATTCAGTGATTTTACACACGTCAACAAGTTATGCACTTTATAAATAAAATGAGCCTCTCTTGTATATTTTTGCATGTTTATTGCTTGCTTTTTCTGGAAATAAAATTATAATGAATTACTATTAATTTTTTTCAGATTTTCGATTAATTAGTTAATTTATTTTAATCGATTCCCAGGGTTAATATATATATATATATATTTTTTTAATATCATATTTTGCTGTTGCTATCTCCATCTTTTTGGGGTAAGAGGTGGGCTACACCCTTGATAGCTTTCCAGGCCATTTCAGAGACACTCACACAAATGCACACACACACATGTAACTTGTACTGAATTAGATTCACCAAGAAACCTACGTAAAGTGAAACCAGAGTACCCAGAGAAGACCCACAGAGAGTACAAGTCAGCTCCACATAGAAAGGACCCAGTCGGGTGTCAAATCCAGTATATTCTTACTTTAATGCAGCAGCTGTAACTAAATCTTATCAATAAAAATGATTCATTTGGGACCTATACTTGCAGAGTAATCATATAAGGATCAATCCTGATGACGGTTTTTCTGATTTTAAACTTTAGTTTCTTCTCTGACACCAACAGAAGCACCCTTGTCTTCGAAATTCCGCAAACTCTGGCACGATTTTGTTTACAGATCTCTTTAGTGTATAGGTGCAGCTCAAGTCTATTATTTCTTTTCCTCTTCTCCCACACCAAACAGCAAAAGACTGCTGAACCATGCGCCGCCCACCCACAGATGATTGTGTGAATTCCACGGACTGGTGGCCCAGCATGTTTCTGACCCCGCTGTCTGCTGGTGGAAAAAAAAAACTGGGCAAACGAAGAAAAGTCGGCAATTGCTTGAAACACAGTGCAAAAACGTACAGCCTCGCTCACACAGCCCTAATGTTGACTTCCAGCGGAGAGCGCAGTGTCGGTGGTAAAGGTGTGATTTTCACAGCGGTATTCTCAGTCCAGAGCCAGCCGACCTGACAGTCACTGAGTCTGCTAATTGGTCTCATACGGCGAGACGTACTACAAGATTTCCTAGCGAGAGCTGTCAGATACATCAGATGTTTCCATGTACTGTGCAACCTCTCACCGTATATTTTGCTACGGTGTACTAATAACGGAAAACAATGTAAGAGAGAAACTGATCCCCGGATGAATCGGAGAGTCCTCATTCGACCTGACAAGTGCAGTCGGCTTCACCCAAAGTGACCTGAAAGTTAGAAATGAAAATTTTATTGAACTTCACAATTCATATTAATCACAGATGGTGAGTTTATTGAGCGGAGAACTTGCAAATCCCAGTCTTCACCAGAAGTGTTTTATTCTTTTGACCTGATGACAGTTCAGTCGATTCTTATGAAACTGAACATCTCTGAAGGAAAAAAAGAAAACCACAGATTTGTGTTATCACAACTTGTTCCTGGAACATAGTTTGTTCTCATATCGGAGAGCTTTGACACACACAGGCAATTTGATTGTTTCGTGGAGGAAGACGGGCTCGTATCCAGTCGCACCAACTCCGTCGCAAAGTGTCCATCTTCATTTGCAGTCAATGGAGCGGCTCCGGTTATGCATTACAGTTTATTGTCAGGTCTCTTTTATCTTGGATTCTAGCCTTGAGAAACCATTTCCTGATCACACACGGCCATCTAACTGTCAGAGCTATCTGCAGTAACTTATTCGAATTACGTCTTTCCACCCCATTGTTTTAGAACAACAGATTAAATCCATTCAGTTATGAGTTTTTTTATGTTTAACTGTCTCTTTTGTTTGCCGTGCGGGTTCTGAGTATGTGTTTTTCCTCTTTGTGTCACCACAGGGACGGTCCGGATCAATCATCCCCTCAGATTGGCCAGTTTAGTGGGAACACAGCGCTGGAGTCTGTCTATTCGACCTCCAACATCATCCTCATTAAATTCCACTCCGACTTCTCTGGATCCGGCTTCTTTGTCTTAAGTTACCACGGTAAGCCGGCGACCTTATGACTGGTCGGTAGAGCTAATATCACTCTACCGTACGGCGGAAGTGGAACGTGACATTTGATTTTCCTCACAGAAGGCGCTCTCATTAACAGCTTCCTCTCTGCAGTTATTTTTCCTGTCCTGAGGTATAGCTCTGAAACTATAACGCCGTCATTAGTTGTGGCTGCAATCATGAGATTGATTAGTATTTCATTGAGCTGAACTGTGTTTAACTCCATTCTCATTAAGTTCTTCACAAACCCACTGCCTTTGAATAATCAGGCCGGAAAGTTGATCCAAACTCTGGAGCATTTTACTACTTGATCAAAGTCCGTTTGGAACAGTAACGCATTTGAAGAAGGAGTCTTTATTACCTGCACATCTGTGTTTTTTACACATGGAGCAGGGCTCGTCTCTGGCTCTAGGACATTTCTAACAGGTGTACATATTACAAGCAGGTCTGTTTGTTGATGGTTTTCTAGCTCCACGCTAGTCATTTTTATAAGCTAAACCTCAACCAGATGGCAAACCAAAGGAAGTGGAAAGCTAAGAAGTGACTTTTAATGGTACATCAGATGTAGTAAACAGTCTTTATGTTGCATTTGTGCTTCTTATATACTTTATACCAGTGGAAGTGTAGTCTTACAGTAGGGATGTATTTTCTTTTCTATAAGATGAAGTAGTTTATTTATTTAGTACTTTTCACAGACGCCAGTCACAAAGTGCTTCACAGACAAACATAAATACAAACATGTGCTGCTTAGGAAGAAACACAAATATGAGTGCTAACACACTCACATGTTCACTACATAATGCCTTCACACAGCTGATGTTTGTAAATGCCACTGTTGTGTTGGGTATCTCGTGCTGGATGAGGAGGCTGTCTACACCACAAGTCCTAAGTCCGATTCAGCAGCAGGCAATCGAGTCGATTGGTTCTTAGCCAATCAAATTACGCTCCTTTGATCACGTGACACTACTGAGGACCAGGAGGTCACCTGATTTCTGCTAGTGAAAATATTCTGTTGAAATTCTGTTGTTGAATTTTTAAAGATGAAAATCTGCAGATGAATTTTAGGAGATGACATTTTTGCTATTGTATTTTCAGTAAAAAAAAATTCTAATTAATACAAAGAATAAGTTTTCAGTGTCAAAAATTCTACGTCTAAAAAATGCATATTCTGGTGAAATCGTTATACTTCTATATCATAGTTTCTATGGAAAGTGTAAAAAACAAATTAGCCTAAAACATTTTTTTCATGCCTCTCAACAACATTCTTAAAGTGACAGTGTGTATTTTCCTTGGCTATAGGCGGCAGTAGAAACCTAAATCATTGCAAGCTAGCATTATTTTTGTGTTCAAGTAAGACCTTACCAACAGATGGCCATTAGGGTAAAAAATCCCTGGGAGTGCAACCTCCAACAAAGCAACAAGATCTTTAGATTCCCTTTTATCACTTGCAATGAGTGAAGAGGTAAATGTGTAAAACAACAATGTTTGTTACAAATCAGTAAATGCATTCTGTCCTCATGGGCTTCCATAGAAGGAAACATGGCATCCAATATGGCGTCACCCAGAGATACGGTAGCTGGTAAGGGTCACCGCGCCTACACCGCAGCCACGGTAAACCCACCAAGATAATATAGTTTTTTAAAAAACAAGACGGTTATTATTGTCAACTTTTTATTTTTACCGGGGTTTAGCGCTACACTGGTTACCGTGACAACCCTACCTGATCGGTTTGCTTTGATCTATTTTGAAAATTCCGATCAAAACCGATAGGGGCGCTATCGGCCGATTACGATCAAATGCCGATCCATCGGTGCATCCCTACTTCCGTCAGAGGCTTCTTCAGGTTTGCTGCAACACTGACCGCTATTGGAGATCCTTCCTGCCAACAGCCATTGTAATATACAACAACTCTTTGACGACTTGATTATTATTATTATTCTGAGCTACTACAGCAATCAATTTCCCACTGGTATTAACAAAGTATTTTTAATTGAATTGAATTGAATTGAATGATAACAGTGCATAACACTGCTGGGGTCCTGGATTCAATACAAAGTGATTTGCTTAACTACATCATCACACTTACCCTTTTAAACACCACCTCTGTTCATCCCAATCCTTTCCACCAAATCCGTTTTATTGTTCCCTCTATTATTGCCCAGAAATGCATTCCAAGTTGAAAACACTAGAAAAAAGGGGGAAGAGAAACAACCCTCTCTAGTTGGTGCCAAATAACACATGTACTCTTATTGTGTGTCTTTTCCATTTGTCTGTGTGTGTGTCTTTGTATATCTCTGTGTGTATAGTGGTCAATTGCTCCGATCCTGGTATCCCTGCCAACTCCATTCGGCAAAGCAAAATAGAGCATGGAAACTTCACGTTTGGCACGGTGGTGTTCTACGACTGTAACCCTGGGTATTACCTGTTTGGATCACCTGTACTCACCTGCCAACCGACGGGACAGTGGGACAAACCCCTTCCTGAGTGCATAGGTATGTAACATTGTTGTAATTGTAACCTTTATCCGAACATTTGCCTTTAGTTTTTTAGCATTGTTCAATCCCTTCTCTGCATTCATTGCTGTATCTCTCTCAAATCTCACTGTAGTCATAGATTGCGGCCACCCTGGCTCTCCCCCCAATGGTGTGCTGAGCGGAGATAAGTTTACATTTGGTTCAACTGTTCGATATTCCTGTCTGGGCGGGAGACAATTGAAAGGAGAATCGTCCCGGACGTGTCAGCTCAATGGGATGTGGAGCGCCCCCATGCCCTTTTGCTCCGGTGAGCGTTTTAACTTCTGTTGAATATCCAGGCTTTCAACGTCTGCCCTTATCAGATGCACTGATAGATAGTAGCCGCAGATGAAAGGAGAGTTGTCTAAAATATGTAGACTCACCAGAGTGGAAAGCAACTCATGCCTTTACATCCTGCAGGCACACTTTGCTAAAGCTTTTGCACTCAGTCATAGGGATAATGGGGCATGGATGAACATCCAGAGGAAAGGTTGGTGCCTGAAAAGTGAATATATCAATATCTGAAGAAAGGGCTCTGGAGTATAACCTCGGCCCAGCACTCGGTTCTGTTCTTGTAATCGAACATCAAGAACTTGTGTTTGGTGTTATTTCAGATGATGTAAGGCTTCAGGGGGTGAACTGATGGATAAAACTAGATGCAAACAGACGCTGTCATTGTTTCCTAATATGCTTTACACCAGCACATTCTCTCCCCGCTGAACTCTATGTATATGCATTTCTCAACACTTATTAAGCTGGTTTGTCTCCAAGGACAGGATTCCTCAGTACCTTTCATCATGTAAACAAACACTAAGTTATATGGTTCTCCGTTGGCTGGCTGGAGGCATGATTACGCCTTTTCAGACTGAAAGGCTCCCAGCTGCTGCTTATATAACAAGCATGGTGAGAATACATTCCAGACGACTTGACTATGAATACGTTGTTATTTACAGCAATTTCCCAGGGGGCATGTGGGGGTGAGGAAGGGTAATAGTTTTGGAAGAAATGATTCATGGTTTCTACCTGGCAGGTCTGTACCAGAGCCCCACAGAGATGAGAGTTCAACCCAGGATAGCTCCACTGGCTTTGGGATGAGATGAGAGCTGATGAGCAAACCAATTTTAAATTTTAATTTTGTTTATTACATCTGAGAGAAAGTTTACTGAATCCAGCATTTAGCCAAACATTTTTGGTAATTGTTTCGGGTCATTTGTTGTATCCAAAACCATAGACTGGTACTGTAGTGTTTAATTCAATTGTTAAGAGACTTGGCACTTTTTAAGGGTTAAAAATTGGACATTTGGTCAAATAGCCAACTTTTATTAGCCTGACAAGCTATCCTACATATGTACACATATGGTGGCCACGAACCATTAAAACCACCCAGTCGTGGGGTGGAATCTATGGTTGTCATTCAAACGATCTCCTCACAAAATTGGGCCGCACTAGGACCAATCAGTGCAACAATGTGACGTATTCATTGCTACAGATGTCAGTCAACAGGGCAGTCCGCTGTACACTGTCTGAGACGTACAAGCAAAAACACTGTATTTAAATAAATGACTTAAGTACCTCTATCTGTTCATGTCTCAAGGAACATCTCAAGTCTAAATGGTCCAAAGTTGATGCCAAAGCCGTTCAAGCCATTTTGAAGCGGGTGCCATCTTTGTAATGTTTGTTGCAGCTATAGCCTTTGGCCCACCCAACAAACGTAGACCACTGTGATTGGCAAGGCACTAAACTGATCAGGCCAATAGTATACCTACTGAAGCTACAATGGAGCATAGCTAAATTGACCTGCTAAGTGAAATTATAGTACTACGGGTGGTCTAGATTGCTGGGCTAAACATGAGTTTAAAATCAAAAGAAAAATAGCCTTTAAATGTTTAACATATTTTAATATAATGAATTAAAAGCAATGGCTTTAGTCATACATTAAAATAACTTTGTCTAAGACCGAAATGCACTGCCTTTGGCAGTACACCAGTCTCCTAATTGTTGATTTTTAAATCGCGTCTGGAAACTCACCTGCTCAATATGGCATTCTGGAATGTATATAACGGTCTGGCACCATTGTTCTGATCTTTGTTAGTCCATCAAACTGAAGGTTTTAAATTTGATCCTGTTTTTAGAGTGGTGTTATTTGTATGTCCTGTTTTATTGTTTATTGTTGTGTACAGCACCTTGGGCATCTGGTGATTTAGAAGGTTCTCTATAAATGAAGTGAAGACCTAATATTGACAACTGGTTAACTCATGATGCCTAAAAGATGTTAACGTGAACTAAGTTGGCCTTGATTTGATTCATTTCATTTGGACCCATTTGAAAAACCTTGCTTTCATTTTCATTTGATGTGGGTCTATTTGCATAGAAAGCAACAGTTGGCATATTGTAGGCAACAAAAGTAGACACCATACAAATCAAACCACTACGATTCCTGTTCAAATGCTACCACTTAACATTCAGTCCATTTAAAACACATAAGTACAATATGATCCATCCATCTATTCTGTTTCAATGGCTTATCCAAGATCAGATTATGGGTCTACCACAAGGTCCCTTCCTAGTCGGACGTGCTGAGAAAACGTTGAGAAGCTAGTGATCAGTAACCATCCAATCCAGGTGCCCCAAACCTAACCTCAGCTGCATTATTTTAATGAGGAGAGATGACTGTAATTTAAGCTCATAGTGGAACCTCATTTCACCAAATTGTGTCTGGAAATGTATTTATTTATGATCCAAATCTCCTGACCAGAGGTGCTGGAACATAGGTGGGCCAGTAAACTTTTAGCTCGCCTCCATCTTTTCAACAGAACAGGCCATTAAAACCTCTGACCAACCCCTCATTCATTGACACATGAAGATAGCTGGTGAAACAGTTGTAAAATGGGGTGTGTTAACTTCTTCCATAAAAAACAAACCTCTACAAGGAGCCTAAGACTCCTCCATTTCCCATCGGCTCATGATTCCCCCGAAGAATGAAACAATGAATGTAAGGCAGTGGAGCTTAAGAGCTCTTTTCTAATT